>NC_134834.1:3049287-3130822 GCF_004210375.1 Tachypleus tridentatus
ATAAAATAAGTACCAAAATTAGAATTTTCCACTTTGTTGTCGCTTCTCGTTGTTTGCTTGTTATAAACAATAAACATTTATATGTATCAAATTCACGAACATTTTCATTTTAATGTATATTTTTCTGCCGTAATATCACTTCCCTCTCGTGTTAAGAACTTCACTTATTTCAAATTGTGGGAGGTATATCCTGTAAGTTTATAGACATGTACGTTTTAGCCAGAAAATTTGTTTTAAAAAATGTTAAAAGTGATCAACCTTGAACTTAACTAGATTTTAAATTCGGTGCAGTATTTTTAATCTTATCCGAATATATACTTTTATCACAGCATAAGGAGAGAATCAAAGTTGAAATTCAAGATAGTAAATAGGCATAAAGCATTGAATTTGAACGTGTTGCTGTTAGTCCTCGTTTGGCTTTCATTTTCAAGAAATAGAACTAAGAAACACGCTGAAGGTTTGTGAAGGTTTGTTCCTAAATTCGGTGATATCTTGTAAATGTTTACTTTATAAATATTATAGAATATTATTAGAAGTAGAAAGAATAATTTCTTTGAAAATGGAATTTTATAAATTTGTTATTCTATCAGTTGTCATAAATGTTAGTATGTGTTTGATTTCTTTTAGTGTTAGTACTAGATAACCAGTTGTTCTATTTTTAGTTTTGTTTTTTAGATTTCTCTCATGGACTGCATTTTTGTTGTCTAATTTCCTAAGTTAACCTTTCATTTTTCGCCTTGAGTAAAGAAAAATTTAAACCTGCTCT
Organism: Tachypleus tridentatus; assembly: GCF_004210375.1. Lineage (NCBI taxonomy): Eukaryota > Metazoa > Arthropoda > Merostomata > Xiphosura > Limulidae > Tachypleus > Tachypleus tridentatus. The sequence goes on from NC_134834.1 coordinate 3,050,054, forward strand.
GCATTGAAATATATATGCAAAAACGGCTCGTTTGGGTTGAGAAAATATTTTACATAGAAGAGTTTTTGCATATATATTTCTCTACAAGTGGGTTTTCTCGACATCACTGCTCTGCAGTGTTCAAGAAATCATTAATTCTCATGTTAAAATGCTGGCCTCCAATGCTTCAGATTGTAGCTTATTTCAAAACTTAGTCACTATATTCTTAAAATAAACTTTAGTTTAGCCCTTTTCTTAAATACAGTTTTTAAACTTCCATCCTTTTGTCCTATTATCTTTAGAAATGTCGCACAAATTCTAACTGGAGAATACTTATTGTATCAGATGTCTCACAAAATAATTTTGTCAATTTTGAATGAGAGCACCTTTTACCCTTCTAACGATGTAAAGTAATTTATATGTAAACCTTTGTGAACCTGACGATGACTGAAGAAGGTCGAAACGTTGTTCGCTCCTCTGCATAAAATTTTCTCAACCCAAACCAGCCGTTTTACATATATATTTCTCTACAAATGGGTTTTCTCGTAATCACTGAATGTAAAGTAATTCTTGTAATATGTATAGGTAATATAAATTAGTATATGTATCAACATCTTAATGAATACTGTTAATGAAACTAATATTAAAGAAAGCATATAATTTTTACAAAAAAAATTTTTTTTTTGTAAGTTACATCCTTGAGAATACCAGGGTTCACAAGAACCTGAAATCCCAAGTATTTCTTGCACAGATTTATGAGTATGGGCACAAAAACATGTTTCATATAAGTACATTTACACAGAAATTTTAGCGAATGTGTATGTGGAAAGGAAAAAGAAAAAAAAAACACATTAATTTTGGTGTTCGAATACAGTTACAAATTTCAGAGTAATCATAGATAATAAGTACATTATGTTTTGAGATGGATGTTAGGCTTGTGCATGTAAGCAATATTTGAGGCTTTAGATGTTACATGGTTTCTGTACTTTTCAAATACATTACACACTTTTCAGTGAAATAAAAGAAAGTCGTTGAATTCTCTGTATTCTCAGGGAACCTATTAATTGGTCAGGTCTCATGAGTTTAGCCCTAACATTGACAGTTTGTAATCAGAAGAGACACAAATTTAATCAAGTTGTGAATTGGTTGTTTTTAATGTGTATTATCTGTAACAACTGTTACACCTGAGACAAATGGTCTGATTGTTGGATGACTGCATGGGTTTTTCACTTTCTGTAAAGAGTTCAAAGCTTGACATTTGGAATTTGACATCCAAGAATATTTTACCCAAAATTTTGATATAAAATGGAAAAACTTGTTTGTGAAGTTGTTTAACTATGTCAGTGAAGTCTGTTAAAATTGTACAACTAGGTTAGTAAAACCTGTTAAATTGTCCCAACAGTAGAAGTAACCAGTTAATATCAATTAGTGTCATGTAATTAATATTATGAATAAATTAAACTGATGTCATAATAATAAAATTGTAGGTAAAATTAATATTTAATTTACTGTTGGAGTATCTAAGGTAATGATGTTATAATTAAAGTTATGATGTTATAATTAAAATAATGTTTGTTATTAAAGTTATGATGTTGTAATTAAAATAATGTTGTTATTAAAGTTATGATGTTGTAATTAAAATAATGTTGTTATTAAAGTTATGATGTTGTAATTAAAATAATGTTATTAAAGTTATGATGTTGTAATTAAAATAATGTTGTTATTAAAGTTATGTTATAATTAAAATAATGTTGTTATTAAAGTTATGATGTTATAATTAAAATAATGTTGTTATTAAAGTTATGATGTTATAATTAAAAATAATATTTGTTATTAAAGTTATGATGTTATAATTAAAATAATGTTGTTATTAAAGTTATGATGTTATAATTAAAATAATGTTGTTATTAAAGTTATGATGTTATAATTAAAATAATGTTGTTATTAAAGTTATGATGTTATAATTAAAATAATGTTGTTATAATTAAAGTAATGATGTTATAATTAAAGTAATGATGTTATAATTAAAGTTATGATGTTATAATTAAAGTTATGATGTTATAATTAAAGTAATGATGTTATAATTAAAGTTATGATGTTATAATTAAAATAATGTTATTAAAGTTATGATTTTATAATTAAAATAATGTTATTATTAAAGTAATGATGTTATAATTAAAATGTTATAATTAAAGTAATGATGTTGTAATTAAAATAATGTTGTTATTAAAGTAATAATGTTTTACTGTCTTTTGATAAATCCATATATCCAAGTCTCTCTTGTGAGAATAGTCAGTTAGTTGAATGTAATAAATTAATGAACTTGACAATTAATTATGAAATTTCACTGATCATTTAGCTTTATCTGCAGTATGAAGTTGGCATTATGTTCAATAAGTCATCAAGATAATGGTCTGTTGCTAGTGGTAAAGCTAAAATAATCTTATGGTATATTATGCAAATTGATTACAAGTGAGAAGGGATAATTCCATGTACAAATTACTAGATTTCACCTAGAATACTGTGTACAGTTTTGGTTTCATATAATAAGATGGGAAGTTGACTTGTTGGAAAGGAAGGCTACTAGGTTGTCGTATGGGGATAGATTTAACCTGTATTTTCTCTCGAGAAAGTGATCTTATTAAGGTTTACAGACCAAGAATGATTGTTAAAATAAAAGTCTGTTTTTACCTGAAGATAACAGGAAAGATGAAATAAAGTTTAAGATTTTTGTGAGTCCAAGTATGATAATTATTAATGAGAAATTACCTATTTCATTAAATGTTTTGTGTTATTATTATAAAGTCTGTTGCTTTGTGATTTCCAGATACTGTAGCCAGTGTGAATGTGGAAATATGAGCAGTACAAATCGTGGATTTTCATTTGGATTACAACCTCAAACTCAACAGTCTGTTGGAGGTTTCACTGGTGTTAGGTAAAAGTCTGTGTAATTTTATCTATAGTATGGATATTACTTTTCTTGATAGGAGGGGTGGATTTGAGCCCGCAGAGCTCAATTGGTAGAACCTTGATGTAGGAAATCTGCATTGACTGGTGTTTACCACATTTGGCTATACTGGTGGATGTGAATTCATTGCTTTCATGAAGGAGCTATCACGTTCAAGTTCCAAGAAAGAAACCCATGACTTGACTATCACGCTATAGATACGCAAAATATCTGTGTAGCAGATGACTCCTGACCTGACAATCACAGTATAGATATACAAAATGTCTGTAGCAGATAACCTCTGACCTGACTATCACAGTATAGATACACAAAATGTCTGTAGCAGATAACCTCTGACCTGACTATCACAGTATAGATACACAAAATGTCTGTGTAGCAGATAACCCCTGACTTGACTATCACAGTATAGATACACAAGATGTCACTGTAGCAGATAACCTCTGGCTTGACTATCACAGTATAGATACATAAAATGTCTGTGTAGCAGATAACCTCTGGCTTGACTATCACAGTATAGATACACAAAATGTCTGTGTAGCAGATAACCTCTGACCTGACAATCACAGTATAGATACACAAGATGTCCCTGTAGCAGATAACCTCTGGCTTGACTATCACAGTATAGATACACAAGATGTCCCTGTAGCAGATAACCTCTGGCTTGACTATCACAGTATAGATACACAAAATGTCTGTGTAGCAGATAACCTCTGACCTGACAATCACAGTATAGATACACAAGATGTCTCTGTAGCAGATAACCACTGACTTGACTATCACAATATAGATACACAAAATGTCTGTGTGGCAGATAACCTCTGACTTGACTATCACAGTATAGATACACAAGATGTCTCTGTAGCAGATGACTCCTGACCTGACCATTACAGTATAGATATACAAATTGTCTGTGTAGGAGATGACCCCTGACTTGACTATCACAACATAGATACACAAAATGTCTCTGTAGCAGATAACCTCTGACTTGACTGTTATAGTGTATACACGTAATTTTAACTATTGTTTGTTTCTCTGTTTGAACTTAAATAGATTGTGAGGTAAGTTGCCTTAAACATTTTAATATGGTGTTTGTTGTTAAATGAAACTAAAAACCTGAGTTTAACAAAAACTAGTAACCCATATGTGACACTCAGCTGATATACTAATAACTTAATGCTCTGAGACATAATGCGAGTCCATCCAATTAAACATGAAAAATGAGAACTCTGACAAACATGCTAAAGTTAATTCACCAGTTTTAAACACTGACAGAGTTAAGATGAGTTTTAAGCATGTGTTATAACTACAGTTGTGCTGTACATATTTAAATTATAAAGTAAGGGTTTTGTTGGGTGGACATAAACTAATGTTTAAATTCTATGCAGTTAGAGTTTCTGATTTTATTGTTGTAATGTTTGATGTTTTGTACTGTTTGCATGATGCTTGACAAAGAAATGTTTTTCACCGTCAGTACCACTACAAGTCAACCCACTTCTCTTCCTCTTCTCTTTGGTTCCCAAACAGGAAGTAATGTTACAGGTATGAAAAATTTAGGTTACATAAGTAAAAAAACTGTTTTGTTAGACTGTAAAATAACAATCTTTAACACTCCTACGAAAAGACATTTCTAGTCCTGATATCTCCAAGCACGTTCCCCTGGCTGTGGTTTTTGCTAGATAGTAGATAGGGACAGTGGGAATTTCGTTAATCCATTCATTAATGGATTTAAATGGCAATTTCATTTAAATACAAAATTATTAGCCTAATATTAATAACCTTTCAGTTGCTCTGGGGCCTATTAGGCCCCACTTTTCATAGGAGTGTTAAATATATTTTACTCAAAAAAATTTATATTAGAAAAGTAAGTAATGGGTTACAGAAAGCTGTAATATATTTAACTTTTCTAAGTTGGTGAGTCAACAATTGTTATTTTAATATTTTATTTTAAACTTGATTGTTATATAAACAATAACAATAAAATACTTTAGATATTTTTTAAGGTAAACTGATTGTTTTCAGGAACAAATACCTTAAGTTGTTTTGGAAACAAAACAACAGCTTCGGCACCTTTCAGTGGTCTTATGAGCACACAGCCAGCAACAAGTGTCACGGCAGGAGTTACTGGAAGCTCTTTCATGGGTTTACCAGCTTCCAGTACAACTACAGGCCTTTCCACTGGAGTTGCATTAGGTACTTGCTTAGTTGATTCAAAGTTTTAAAAATTAATTTTAAAATTCAGTTTAACCCTTTTGCAGTAGGCTAGGTATGATATACACAAATGTGTATACATATTTGTACATGTTAATTATTTGTACTATAACTTTGATACAGTATGTGTGTTACAAAATTCCCCCGAGACTTCTAGTGAACATTACCATTTTTTACACACACAAAATCAGGTTTCTTTAATGCAGTATTTGTACTAAAAATGTGTTTGTGAAAACGTTGAGGATCTCATTGCTAGACTGAGAGCAAAGTAATTTCATCCTAAAAGATCTCAAATATTATTTTCATAATCTCTAAAACCTGCTAAATACATTTTAAATGTTTGATTTTAGTAAGAATTTATATTCTGTGTGTTATATTCTATACCCTAACTGTGTGGGACGTGTTAATTTGACTGACTTCATAATCATTGGATAAATAAATAAATAAAAGAAATAAAAATAAATTGTTTATTTCATGCTATAATTAAGACAAATTATACTGAGGAAATACAAATGTCTAAGTGGCTTAAGTCTCATAAGATTATATATATAATATTCCAGTCATACCTAGCTAACATTACATAGCTTGTATTGCTTTTGTTCACATGCACTCTATATATATATCCAAAAATATAAAACTGACCTGTGGTCTTTACAAAGTGATGCTGTCTTGACTGTTTTAGTACACTAGTATTTTGTAATATACAGTCACATTTCAATTATTATACTTTATATATGTATATAGATTATTACTATTTAGAAATAAGTTATTAAATTTATTTTTCTTAAAACATAGAATAATAAATAAAGAAATAAAGCAAACAGTTATCTTTCCAGCTACAATCTTTGAACTTGGTTGCTAAGCCTTTTTTTAAAATTTTGCACGTGAATGATATGAAACAAAATATATTGTTGAAGGTTTACACACACACAAACACACAGTTGAATAACCAAATAAATGATAAATTACTATATCAAAATACCATAGAATTCTATTATAATTTATTTAGTGTAATAACTAATTTGTATTTAGGAAAAAAAATATGAAACTAAAGATACAACCTACTTCCTTGACGTCTTGGTTCAAAAGAACATGGTTGCCTTTTCACAGATTAAAGTGGGTGAGAAAACCACTAGGGGACATTCTGAGTTGTGATCCATATGTCGTACGTTGAAATAAGAGTATATAAGGGACCATTTTAAAAAGTTGAACAGGGGTCACCGTGTTTGAGTCAGTACATAAGCCATATCTCGGCAGAATAAAAAAGATATGAAGTTCTTATTTTATATTCTAGCTTGTTAGTATTAGCGATGTGTATACCTAATTTGTACAAAACTACAGACTTGGTATTTTGACATCACAAATATCTAATTTTAAACAATGCTACATTCAACATACCACGTGACTTGCTAAAATGTATATTTAGGTGTGTTCTTTTAATATTTACTTTAAGAAATTAACTCATATATAATATTAACTGTTGAACTATTGTTCAATTTCATACCAAACTTATTGACATAGATTCATTAAATAGTAGTTCAATACAATTTTAAATGTAAATCAACAAATGAGATGATGTGGCCTTTAACTCATGACCCTTTGCAAAAGTGTTAAAGGTAAATTGTGGCTACAGAAAACATTTTTATGAGTTAGAAATTAAACATTTAAATTGTTTAAGAGATAAGTTATTTCATGTTAATATTTACCTATGTAGATAAACTTAAAAAATGAACTCGATAGATCACATAGTTGAATAGTTTAATAACTTGTTGTTTTGAAGTATCTGAGTGGTATATTTTAATGTCTTTTTTGTGTGTGTGTGGTTAGTTCTCTAGCTTTTCTTTAAGACTAACAGGATTTGTAACAACATGGCTGTGATTTAATTTCTCAGTAGATTTAAAAAAGTTTTAGGTGTGTTAATCTAATATTTGTACCACACTAAAATTTTGGTAAATACCAACTATTATCTGTAAACATGGTTAGCTGCTCCCTGTATTTCTAGATGATAGAAAGTAGGAAGCTCTCTTGTACATAATATGGTTTTGCAGGGACTTCTGTGGCTCCATCTTTGGGTGGATTTGGACTAGGTCAAAGTGGTTTGAATGTTACCACATCAATACCAACAACTTCAGCACCCATTGGATTAGGTGGTGTTGACTTAAAGTCTACAGGAGCAGCAAGTGAGTGCTGTGATAGATTTTGATTCTTGTGGTTTTGTTGTTGCTTAAAATTCTGTGTTAGTTGTAATATGTTTTTAGTGAATTGTGAGATTAAGTAATAATGTTACACTCTTAGTTTAAAAATTACTGAACTATATATTCACATCCAGCAGAAGTTACACCTTTTGACTTGAGAGTTTATCTTTCCACCAGTAGATCTAAGGACTGTAGATAGACATGTTGATGGTTACTGGAACAGTGTTGTCAAAATGTTCTGGTAGCTGAGGAAGTCCCCTGGTAAAATGTGCACTTGCTACATCCTGCAGAGCAACTGCTAGATGTATATAATTCATAACTTTGTCGTTAATGTGCAGTCACATGCAGTCCTTCTAATTTGTATGTGATGATGTACATTGGCATCAGTATAAGTTTTTACAATTGCTATTTTTAACATGATGTTATCTGGTACATGGTTGGAATATTGATCACTTTGTGTAACTTTCTCTCATGTTCGTCATTCTTGGTCAAGTATTGCATCTTAAAATTCTAGTTTGTGCAGGTCTTGCAGATTTTTATGAAACAGATTTTTATGAAGAAGCTTGAAGCTGACTTCACAGGGTTTAGATATTGTCAAAATATCATTTGTTCCTTAAGAAGAAATAAATATTTAATTACATTTTCAGTTCAATGACTGGCTGTTAAAATTTTATTTATAATTGAATAAATGTGAAGTTATGAACAGTGATTTTGATTGTTTTGTAACTGAATGCTGTGATATTAATATAGATTGCAGAAAGCCTCAGTAAAATAACAAAAAAAGGTTGATTCTCATAAAAAATTGTATATCTTGATCTTTCTGAATTTCAAAACATGCCAGTTTTTCATAACAGATCACTCACATCTATAGGGTTCGATTCCCTTCAGTGGATTCAGCAGATAGTCTGATGTGGCTTTGCTATAAGAAAACACACATATACACATTCTACAATGAATGGAAATTGTACAACAACAAACAAAAAGTGTCCATGTATACATCCCAGTATTGTTTTATTTTGAATAAAATATTAGATTCTATCCTGTGTATAACAAGTAAGTTCAGTATGATAAATGAAACTAGGCCAAACTTAATTATTTTTCTTGTTCAAGGAAGCTTGTACCCTCAGGAGACATGATAATCTAAACATATTACATTGTAAACATTCTACATTGTTTTTAATGTGAATATTTTTTTAAATCCATTTTGCCATTTGAGTTAATTTAATCCTTTGAGTTGCTTTAACCCTTGGTCAACAAACTGCTTCCATTGTAAGTACAACTTTCTTAAACGTGGAAATATTAGAATGTTGTTTTACATGGGAAGAAATTGTTGGAAATTTCCCTTCTGCTAATGAGAGTCAGCTAGAAACATGCATTGACCATCTGTGCCAACAGCCTATATCAGCTTCTTGCTGTTTCTTTAAAAAGTTTCTTTTAATGTACTTACTAATACTAATTACATTAAAATATATTAAAGTGGTTTAATCCAATTTTAAATTTAAGTTAGTAAAAATCTCACGAAAGAGGTTTGGAGAGTTAGGTGTGTTCAGTCAATGGAGAAGTTAACATTCTTCTTTGTGTACACAACCTTTGTTTATTAATGTGGAATTTAAAATTATGTTTAGTTTGACCATTATGAGGTTTGTTACATTCACATGTAGTTTGATATATACCTTTTGTTTGTGTGTTGATGTTGCTATACAGTTTCTTTTCCAGTAATAATGCATTGCGTAATTAAATTTCACTTGTATTTTTGTTTTCTGATATTAACATACATAAATGGTAGAACTAGCCAAACTACCGATGTAATTAGAAAACTTAATTATTTTCTTATTTTTAAGCCATTTAATAAAAGTAAAAGAATAGTTCCTAGCACTAAAAATAAAAACTGTTTTACAGAAAGCTGTGTATATATTAAGTTTGAAGGACACAAAAATGTACTTGCCAAACTAGACATGACTTTAAATGCACCATTAATGAATGCAAAGGTTGTGTACATAATAAAAGTATGTTTGGGTCTCTGCTGGTCAAATGTATCATAGAAACAGGACACTTAATACTGGTCAAACGCACTGTAGAAACAGTCGACTCAATACTGGTCAAACACATTGTAGAAACAGGTCGTTCTGTACTGGTCAGACATATTGTAGAAACAGGACACTTAATGCTGGTCAAATGCATTGTAGAAACAGGTTGCTCGGTATTGGTCAAACGCATTGTAGAAACAGTCGACTTGGTACTGGTCAAATGCACTGTAGAAACAGGTTGTTCTGTACTGGTCAGATATATTGTAGAAACAATTGGCTCAATACTGGTCAGACATATTGTAGAAACAGGTTGCTCAGTATTGGTCGAACGCATTGTTGAAACAGGTCAGTGACATAAAACAATAATTTTAAATTTACCCAAGACAGCAAATGAGTTTATTATCTATTGAAGTTATGTATTGTAAATCAAATAATCATTTGTTAAATAGAGATGTAATGTGGTGTTAATGGTGAATTACAGTGAGTGTGTTGATTTTCATGTAAAGTCCACTTTTTGTATAGATTTGTACTTTTGGTGATGGTAGCAGAAAATATTAAAACATGCAGAGTCATTTCTAATTTTTAAAAAAGTTTAATGTGGAACATAAACATTGTTTTGCATAAATAAATATAAATTTGTTTGTTTTCTATACAATGATGGAGAGAATATTAAGGAATGTTATTTAGTATCATAATGAATTTGTGTTAATAAATGTTTTTCTGTGTTACATTAAAGGTGGAAAAAATGAATCTGGAAAAAAGTAGGTACAAAGATACGTTATATATATTTATATTTAATACGTTATATATATTATGAGTTTCTAAGTTCTTTTGAAAAACTTTTACATTTTCCTAACTTTAACAATGTTTCAGTCATGTTCAAACAGGCCAAGCTAACTAGTGTATACAAATAATTAAAACTAAAGATACAGCATAAAAAAATATCCATCAGACAAGGTTCAGAGTATTGGTTGGAATTTACAACTTTTTGATACAATTTTCTGTTTTAAACAATTGTTTAACATGAGACATATTGGATCTGAATACATTAATCTGCTGTAGTCTCTAACTCTTATTATTTCAGGCTTAGCACTGTAGGTCTTCCCTTTAATCATATCTTACATCTTTGAGATATATTTACACTTTGTACTTATATCATAATTTAGAATTATATATTTGTTTGTGTGTGTGTGTGTGTGTGTGTATATATATATATATATATTTATATAATCTTCCTAGTGACAGCAAGACAATCAAAGAAACTCTTTTACCAAATGAAATTAGTATCACTTTAGAATCTTTCAAGTAAGTTAATATTTGATTCACATGTTCTTTAAACAGACCAGTGTAAATGTGCTTATAGTGCAGGACAAAAAATAACAATATATCATAATTATTTATTATAATGTATAACTAAAATATTATTAACACACAACTGGTATGTTTGGATGTAGCTTTAGTTTTGAATGACATCTTATATTCAGATACTGTTAGTGAACCCTTTTACATGTGGTATTTCAGTTTTTAAGAGAACACGTCACATCATTAAGTTTGAAAGTTCTTCCTCATATCTTTCATCAAAACATCTTCAAAATGAAAATCTAATTGATATATTTATGTCAGCATTTGGTTTTGTTTTGAATTAAAGGGACCAGTTTGCTAACCATATTATTAAACCTAATTTTGGACCTAGTTAAGCTAGAAAACTAACAGGACTACTTCATGATATGATACAGGACCTAGACAGCTGGTTAAGATAGAAAAGTAACAGGACTACTTCATGATGTGATACAGGACCTAGACATTTGGTTAAGATAGAAAAGTAACAGGACTACTTCATGATGTGATACAGGACCTAGACAGTTGGTTAAGTTAGAAAAGTAACAGAACTACTTCATGATATGATATAGGACCTAGACAGGTGGTTAAGATAGAAAAGTAACATGACTACTTCATGATATGATACAGGACCTAGACAGCTGGTTAAGATAGAAAAGTAACAGGACTACTTCATGATGGGATACAGGACCTAGACAGTTGGTTAAGATAGAAAAGTAACAGGACTACTTCATGATGGGATACAGGACCTAGACAGCTGGTTAAGATAGAAAAGTAACAGGACTACTTCATGATATGATACAGGACCCAGACAGTTGGTTAAGATAGAAAAGTAACAGGACTACTTCATGATGGGATACAGGACCTAGACAGTTGGTTAAGATAGAAAAGTAACAGGACTACTTCATGATATGATACAGGACCTAGACAGCTGGTTAAGATAGAAAAGTAACAGGACTACTTCATGATATGATACAGGACCTAGACAGCTGGTTAAGATAGAAAAGTAACAGGACTACTTCATGATGGGATACAGGACCTAGACAGTTGGTTAAGATAGAAAAGTAACAGGACTACTTCATGATGGGATACAGGACCTAGACAGCTGGTTAAGATAGAAAAGCAACAGGACTACTTCATGATATGATACAGGACCCAGACAGTTGGTTAAGATAGAAAAGTAACAGGACTACTTCATGATATGATACAGGACCTAGACAGTTGGTTGAGATAGAAAAGTAACAGGACTACTTCATGATGGGATACTGGACCTAGACAGTTGGTTAAGATAGAAAAGTAACAGGACTACTTCATGATATGATACAGGACCTAGACAGCTGGTTAAGATAGAAAAGTAACAGGACTACTTCATGATGGGATACAGGACCCAGACAGCTGGTTAAGATAGAAAAGTAACAGGACTACTTCATGATATGATAGAGGACCTAGACAGTTGGTTAAGATAGAAAAGTAACAGGACTACTTCATGATATGATACAGGACCTAGACAGCTGGTTAGGATAGAGAAGTAACCGTGTAGACTTACTAATGATTTAGTAGTAATATTTGTGTATTTTTATCCTATAACAATATTAGTCATCACTGTTGTTGTTAATCTGTTAATTATGATACCTTATCTTAGAAAGTATGTTAAAGACCAAAAACTTGTTCGAGAAGAAATATCCCGAGTGTCTTCCAAGAATATACTTAAAGTGCAGGATGAAACTGCAGCACTGAAACAGTTGTTGTCTGAAGTTTCAAATGGTTTACAGAGGAATGCAGTAGCCATTCAAAGAATGAAGGAGGAATCAGCTCAGGTAATGTGTGTAACACAAAGTTAACTGACAGTTATGTAGAAGGAGGAATCAGCTCAGGTAATGTGTATAACACAAAGTTAACTGACAGTTATGTAGCAGGAGGAATCAGCTCAGATAATGTGTGTAACACAAAGTTAACTGTCAGTTATGTAGAAGGAGGAATCAGCTCAGGTAATGTGTATAACACAAAGGTAACTGACAGGTATGTAGCAGGAGGAATCAGCTCAGATAATGTGTGTGACACAAAGTTAACTGGCAGGTATGTAGCAGGAGGAATCAGTTCAGGTAATGTGTGTAACACAAAGTTAACGGACAAGTATGTAGAAGGAGTAATTAGCTCAGGTAATAACGCGTGTAACACAAAGGTAACTGACAGTTATGTAGCAGGAGGAATCAGCTCAGGTAATATGTGTAACACAAAGTTAACTGACAAGTATGTAGAAGGAGTAATTAGCTCATGTAATAACGCGTGTAACACAAAGTTAACTGACAGTTATGTAGCAGGAGGAATCAGCTCACGTAGTGTGTGTAACACAAAGTTAACTGACAGGTATGTTGCACGAGGAATCAGTTCAGGTAATGTGTGTAACACAAAGTTAACTGACAGTTATGTAGAAGGTGGAATCAGTTCAGGTAATGTGTGTAACACAGTTAACTGACAGGTATGTAGCAGGAGGAATCAGTTCAGGTAATTTGTGTAACACAAAGTTAACTGACAGGTATGTAGAAGGAGGAATCAGTTCAGGTAATGTGTGTAACACAAAGTTAACTGATAGTTATGTAGCAGGAGGAATCAGCTAAGGTAATGTGTGTAACACAAAGTTAACTGTCAGTTATGTAGAAGGGGGAATCAGCTTAGGTAATGTGTATAACACAAAGGTAACTGACAGGTATGTAGCAGGAGGAATCAGCTCAGATAATGTGTGTGACACAAAGTTAACTGACAGGTATGTAGCAGGAGGAATCAGTTCAGGTAATGTGTGTAACACAAAGTTAACTGACAGTTATGTAGAAGGAGGAATCAGTTCAGGTAATGTGTGTAACACAAAGTTAACTAACAAGTATTTAGCAGGAGGAATCAGTTAAGGTAATGTGTGTAACACAAAGTTAACTGACAGCTTTGTAGAAGGAGGAATCAGTTCAGGTAATGTGTGTGACACAAAGTTAACTGACAGGTATGTAGCAGGAGGAATCAGTTCATGTAATGTGTGTAACACAAAGTTAACTGACAGGTATGTAGCAGGAGGAATCAGCTCAGGTAACGTGTTTAACACAAAGTTAACTGACAGTTATGTAGCAGGAGGAATCAGTTCAGGTAACGTGTGTAACACAAAGTTATCTGACAGGTATGTAGCAGGAGGAATCAGTTCAGGTAATGTGTGGGACACAAAGTTAACTGACAGTTATGTAGAAGGAGGAATCAGTTCAGGTAATGTGTGACACAAGGTTAACTGACAGGTATGTAGAAGGAGGAACTCATCAGGTAATGTGTGTAACACAAAGTTAACTCACAAGTACGTAGCAGGAGGAATCAGTTCAGGTAATATGTGTAACTCAAAGTTAACTGACAGGTATGTAGCAGGAGGAATCAGTTCAGCTAATATGTGTAACACAAAGTTAACTGACAGGTATGTAGCAGGAGGAATCAGTTCAGGTAATGTGTGTAACACAGTTAACTGACAGTTATGTAGAACGAGGAATCAGCTCAGGTAATGTGTATAACACAAAGTTAACTGACAGGTATGTAGCAGGAGGAATAAGCTCAGATAATGTGTGTAACACAAAGTTAACTGTCAGTTATGTAGAAGGAGGAATCAGCTCAGGTAATGTGTATAACACAAAGGTAACTGACAGGTATGTAGGAGGAGGAATCAGCTCAGATAATGTGTGTGACACAAAGTTAACTGACAGGTATGTAGCAGGAGGAATCAGTTCAGGTAATGTGTGTAACACAAAGTTAACTGACAGTTATGTAGCAGGAGGAATCAGCTCAGGTAATGTGTGTAACACAAAGTTAACTGACAGTTATGTAGCAGGAGGAATCAATTCAGGTAATGTGTGTGACACAAAGTTAACTGACAGTTATGTAGAAGGAGGAATCAGTTCAGGTAATGTGTGTAACACAAAGTTAACTGACAGGTATGTAGCAGGAGGAATCAGTTCAGGTAATGTGTGTAACACAAAGTTAACTGACAGGTATGTAGGAGGAGGAATCAGTTCAGGTAATGTGTGTAACACAAAGTTAACTGACAAGTATGTAGAAGGAGTAATTAGCTCATATAATAACGCGTGTAACACAAAGTTAACTGACAGTTATGTAGCAGGAGGAATCAGCTCAGGTAATGTGTGTAACACAAAGTTAACTGACAGTTATGTAGAAGGTGGAATCAGTTCAGGTAATGTGTGTAACACAAAGTTACCTGACAGGTATGTAGCAGGAGGAATCAATTCAGGTAATGTGTGTTACCCAAAGTTAACTGACCGTTATGTAGGAGGAGGAATCAGCTAAGGTAATGTGTGTAACACAAAGTTAACTGACAGTTATGTAGAAGGTGGAATCAGTTCAGGTAATGTGTGTAACACAAAGTTAACTGACAGATATGTAGCAGGAGGAATCAATTCAGGTTATGTGTGTTACCCAAAGTTAACTGACCGTTATGTAGGAGGAGGAATCAGTTTAGGTAATGTGTGTAACACAAAGTTAACTGACAGGTATGTAGCAGGAGGAATCAGTTCAGGTAATGTGTGTAACACAAAGTTAACTGACAGTTATGTAGAAGGAGGAATCAGTTCAGGTAATGTGTGTAACACAAAGTTAACTGACAGTTATGTAGAAGGAGGAATCAGTTCAGGTAATGTGTGTAACACAAAGTTAACTGATAGTTATGTAGCAGGAGGAATCAGCTAAGGTAATGTGTGTAACACAAAGTTAACTGACAGTTATGTAGAAGGTGGAATCAGTTCAGGTAATGTGTGTAACACAAAGTTAACTGACAGATATGTAGCAGGAGGAATCAATTCAGGTTATGTGTGTTACCCAAAGTTAACTGACCGTTATGTAGGAGGAGGAATCAGTTTAGGTAATGTGTGTAACACAAAGTTAACTGACAGGTATGTAGCAGGAGGAATCAGTTCAGGTAATGTGTGTAACACAAAGTTAACTGACAGTTATGTAGAAGGAGGAATCAGCTCAGGTAATGTGTATGACACAAAGTTAACTGAGATGTATGTAGCAGGAGGAATCAGCTCAGATATTGTGTGTAACACAAAGTTAACTGTCAGTTATGTAGAAGGAGGAATCAGCTCAGGTAATGTGTATAACACAAAGGTAACTGACAGGTATGTAGCAGGAGGAATGAGCTCAGATAATGTGTGTGACACAAAGTTAACTGACAGGTATGTAGCAGGAGGAATCAGTTCAGGTAATGTGTGTAACACAAAGTTAACTGACAGTTATGTAGAAGGAGGAATCAGTTCAGGTAATGTGTGTAACACAAAGTTAACTAACAAGTATGTAGCAGGAGGAATCAGTTAAGGTAATGTGTGTAACACAACGTTAACTGAAAGTTATGTAGAAGGAGGAATCAGCTCATGTAATGTGTATAACACAAATTTAACTGACAGGTATGTAGCAGGAGGAATCAGCTCAGGTAATGTGTGTAACACAAAGTTAACTGACAGCTTTGTAGAAGGAGGAATCAGTTCAGGTAATGTGTGTGACAAAGTTAACTGACAGGTATGTAGCAGGAGGAATCAGTTCATGTAATGTGTGTAACACAAAGTTAACTGACAGGTATGTAGCAGGAGGAATCAGCTCAGGTAACGTGTTTAACACAAAGTTAACTGACAGTTATGTAGGAGGAGGAATCAGATGAGGTAATGTGTGTAACACAAAGTTAATTGACAGTTATATGGAAGGAGGAATCAGTTCAGGTAATGTGTGACACAAAGTTAACTGACAGGTATGTAGAAGGAGGAATCAGTTCAGGTAATGTGTGTAACACAAAGTTAACTAACAAGTATGTAGCAGGAGGAATCAGTTCAGGTAATATGTGTAACACAAAGTTAACTGACAGGTATGT
Organism: Tachypleus tridentatus; assembly: GCF_004210375.1. Taxonomy (NCBI): domain Eukaryota; kingdom Metazoa; phylum Arthropoda; class Merostomata; order Xiphosura; family Limulidae; genus Tachypleus; species Tachypleus tridentatus. Next base: position 3,066,668 of record NC_134834.1, read on the forward strand.
AGCAGGAGGAATCAGTTCAGCTAATATGTGTAACACAAAGTTAACTGACAGGTATGTAGCAGGAGGAATCAGTTCAGGTAATGTGTGTAACACAGTTAACTGACAGGTATGTAGCAGGAGGAATCAGTTCAGCTAATATGTGTAACACAGTTAACTGACAGGTATGTAGCAGGAGGAATCAGTTCAGGTAATGTGTGTAACACAAAGTTAACTGACAGTTATGTAGCAGGAGGAATCAGTTCAGGTACTGTGTAACACAAAGTTAACTGACAGGTATGTAGTAGGAGGAATCAGTTCAGGTAATTTGTGTAACACAAAGTTAACTTACAGGTATGTAGTAGGAGGAATCAGTTCAGGTAATTTGTGTAACACAAAGTTAACTTACAGGTATGTAGAAGGAGGAATCAGTTTAGGTAACGTGTGTAACACAAAGTTAACTGACAGTTACGTAGCAGGAGGTAATAATGTGTGTGACACAAAGTTAACTGACAGGTATGTAGAAGGAGGAATCAGTTTGGGTTGTTACATGCATAACACAGTTAACTACAGTTATGTTGGAATAGGAATCAGATGATTTATTAACTTGTTTAACAAGAAAGTTGTGTAATAGCTGTGAGGCCTTTTAAACATAACTCACATTAGCAGAGACAAGCAAACATTTGTAGCCAATTTAGTACCTTATTTAAGTGTTTCTTTAAATACAATATTTGAAGAGTTATGTAAAATAATTCTAATTCCAGACACCACAATCTAAATATTCAGTTGTGTTAAGCCTAACACAATAAAGTATCACCTCTATTCAATAGACAAATAAATTAACACTGTAACCTTTACATATTTTCTCCTTTAGATATGGCCGTTTGCTGTGCTTATTATGACCAACAGATAAACTTGTATAGTTACTGTGGGACTTAACATTAGACCTTCTTAAAAATTTTGATATTTTAACTTCTTGTACAAAATACGTATTAAAGTATATTTAAGTTTATCTTTCCTTCACATCTGTTGAAATGAAGTGGTAGGATGGTGTGCACACTTTTACAGGGCAGAAGGAAACTGAGTACTGTTGTAATACATTCTGATTATAGTATTATGCGATAAAAACAAATATATATTCATCTCAAGTGTGAACTTGTTATTATGTACAAAGAAAGTGTTGATGTCATTCTAGTATTTAAGTTTCTAATATTTTGTTGTGGCAGTATAAAGTGTAGCAGAGATAATTAATTTGTTTATTGTTCATAATTGTCATCAATATAACCATTGGAGAGAAAGTTTAACACTGTAGTTTATAAAACTACTTTAAACTTAATTATTTAACTTTTATTAGGAACTAAAAGATGCAGAGATTGCTCACAGAACAAAAGACACACCACCAGCGCTACAATTTGAAAACACAGCTCCTACTGGGTGAATGTCTGTTTATTATGTCTCTTTTTATAACTGTCTACCGTTTTGTAAAATCTTATAAAGGATAGGATATAGCTTAAATAACCAGTATGTCATAAAACAAAATCTTTGTGCTTCTTAGCTTAGTTTTTATCATGTTAGCAATTTTGAAAAAACTGGACATAAAATTTGAAAATTTATTAGAGATGTTTAAGGAAGGTGTAGTATAGTTGAGAGATGTTTAAGGAAGGTGTATAGTTGAGAGATGTTTAAGGAAGGTGTAGTATAGTTGAGAGATGTTTAAGGAAGGTGTATAGTTGAGAGATGTTTAAGGAAGGTGTAGTATAGTTGAGAGATGTTTAAGAAGGTGTATAGTTGAGAGATGTATAAGAAAATGTGTAGTATAGTTGAGAGATGTTTAAGGAAAGTGTATAGTTGAGAGATGTAAGGAAAGGTGTATAGTTGAGAGATGTTTAAGGATGGTTTTAGTTTACTTGAGGGATGCTTAAGGAAAGTGTAGTTTAGTTAAGAGATGTTTAAGGAAGGTGTAGTTTAGTTAAGAGGTGTTTAAGGAAGGTGTAGTTTAGTTGAGAGGTGTTTAGGAAAGGTGTAGTTTAGTTGAGAGATGTTTAAGAAGAGTTTAGATGAGAGATATTTAAGGAAGAGTGTAGTTTAGATTGAGATGTTTAGAAAGAGTGTAGTTTAGATTGAGAGATATTTAAGAAAAGTGTAGATTTAGATTGAGAGATACTTAAGGAAAAGTGTTATTTGGTTGAGAGATATTTAAGATAGTTTTAGTTTAGTGAGAGATGCTTAGAGATAGTTTTAGTTTAGTGAAGAGATGTTTAGAGATAGTTTTAGTTTAATGAGAGAGATACTTAAGGATGGTTTTAGTTTAACTGAGAGATGCTTAGGATGGTTTTAGATTTAGCTGAGAGATGTTTAGGGATAGTTTTAGTTTAGTTGAGAGATATTTAGGAAGGTGTAGTTTAGTTGAGAGATGTTTAAGAAAATGTAGTTTAGTTGAGAGATATTTAAGAAAGGTGTAGTTTAGTTGAGAGATATTCAAGAAGGTGTAGTTTTAGATGAGAGATATTCAAGGAAGGTGTTGTTTGGTTAAGAGATATTCAAGAAAGGTGTTATTTGGTTGAGAGATGTTTAAGGATAGTTTAGTTTAGTGAGAGATGCTTAGGATGGTTTTAGTTTAGCTGAGAGATGTTTAGGAATAGTTTTAGTTTAGTTGAGAGATGTTTAAGAAGGTGTAGTTTAGTTGAGAGATGTTTAAGAAGAAGTGTAGTTTAGTTGAGAGATGTTTAAGGAAGGTTTAGTTTAGTTGAGAGATGTTTAAGAAAGCTTTAGATTTAGTTGAAGATGTTTAAGAAATAGTTTAGATTTAGTTGAGAGATGTTTAAGAAGGTTTAGTTTAGTTGAGAGATGTTCAAGGAAAGGTGTTATTTAGTTGAGAGATGTTCAAGAAGAAGTGTTATTTAGTTGAAGATATTTAAGATAGTTTAGTTTAACTGAGAGACGCTTAAGATAGTTTTAGTTTAAAGAGATGTTTAAGGAAAATGTAGCCTTTAGTTGAGAGATATTTAAGGAAAGTGTAGTTTAGCTGAGAGACGTTTAGGAAGAAGTGTATTTTAGTTGAGAGATATTTAAGAAGAGTGTAGTTTAGTTGAGAGATGTTTAAGAAGAGCCTAGTTTAGTTGAGAGATGTTTAAGGAAAGTTTAGTTTAGTTGAGAGATATTTAAGAAGAGGTGTAGATTTAGTTGAGAGATATTTAAGAAGAGTGTAGTTTAGTTGAGAGATGTTTAAGGAAGGTGTAGTTTAGTTGAGAGATGTTTAAGGATGGTTTTTGTTTAGTTGAGAGATGTTTAAGGAAGGTGTTGTTTAGTTGAGAGATGTTTAAGGATGGTTTTTGTTTAGTTGAGAGATGTTTAAGAAAGTTTAGTTTAGTTGAGAGATGTTTAAGAAAAGTTTAGTCTAGCTGAGATATTTTAAGAAGGTTTAGTTTAGTTGAGAGATGTTTAAGGAAGGTTTAGTTTAGTTGAGAGATGTTTAAGGAAGGTTTAGTTTAGTTGAGAGATGTTTAAGAAAGTGTAGTTTAGTTGAGAGATGTTTAAGGATGGTATAGTTTAGTTGAGAGATGCTTAAGGAAGGTGTAGTTTAGTTGAGAGATGTTTAAGGATGGTTTTAGTTTAGTTGAGAGATGTTTATGAAAGGTTTAATGTTCTGTTTTTGGTGATAGTTAACAGTATGGTTATTTCTAACCAGATATTTTCAAAGAATTGTTTCCAGTTTTGAAAAGCAGATGCACACTTGTCGACAGCAGATAGAACAGCTTGAAAGGCATCTGATGTCTCTATCCCAGCCATCACTCCTATCACCCCAAGGTGAGTGTTTCTAAGTCTGATTAACTTAGTCTCTGTCCAATTTTGCCTTTAATTGTGCCTGCTATCAGTTGTTACTGAGGAATGAGTGTTTTAAATGTGTTTAACTCAAACTGTGATGAGTATTCACCTTAAGATAAGTTATTGTAATGCCTTTAATTTACCCTACTGCCAGTTGTTACCACAGGGAGAGTGTAATTAATATCTTTAGTTCAATTCTCAATGCATTGTGTTTGTATCTAATGTGTAGGTTACAATTGTTTTGTGGTAAATGTATAGGTTACTCCTTAGTGTAGTCACTGCCACACGTTTGTAGACTATATTATCAAAACTACTGGCACAACACTCTCAAGTTTGAAATTTACCCTCTGGATGTGTGTTTGTATTTCTTTCTGTGACAGCAAAGCAGCACATGCTTTTTAGTTGTTTAGAACAACTATAGGATCTTGGTTATTACCAAGAGCTTATGACTGAGGTACAATTATTATTTGCCTTCAGATTGTGTATGTGTGAGTTTTTACATTACAATTAAATATACCTTTCTCAAGTCAGTTATGGTTAGTGTAATGATGTGTGAGACATGATGTGGACTGTAGTAAGGGGTATGATTGTCCCATCTTGTTTTGACATGAAGAACAACATGCAATGCTAACCTTTATTACTAACCTTCCTGTGAGGGTCCATCTACCAACCAGTACAACAACTCACTTAACCATACTGCTGTATCTGTTAGGAATTGGTTTGAAGACCACAACATTAAAGTTTTCCAGTGCCCAGCTGAGAGGGCCTTGGTTTAAATCTGACGCAACCACTTTGAGATGTCTTGGACTGTTTAGGAGTTGAAAAGACAACAATCCATTACTGAACTGACACTTACTTTGAAGGAGGAATTACTCCTGACGTTTAGGGTTTCTGGCAAGGTCTGAGCTGTAATTATTCACCAAAATGGGCAGGATTACTCCTGATGAATATTCTCCATAATGGGCCACCACACTATTATAACACTTTTGTTAAGGGAATCTTTCCTTTGCACATTATGAAGTTTTAGTTAGTTACATTCAAAATTTACACTTTTTTATTATCATGATGTATGAATAACTAAATATACCTAAAGTTAGTTACATTCAAAATTTAATTACACTTTTTATTATCATGATGTATGAATAACTAAATATACCTAAAGTTAGTTACATTCACAATTTAATTACACTTTTTATTATCATGATGTATGAATAACTAAATGTTGTAATATTATACAAGTTTTAATTTAATAAAAATAAATCCTGAATTTTATCTAATATGAGAATTGTGACATCTTTAGACATCTCATATTTACCACTCTTGAGAGAAGCGTCAAGTTTAATGTAAATCATTCATTATAATTTGTTGTTACTCAGGCAAAACATAGTATTTATAGCTTTTAACTCGTTTGGTTATTGAGCTATAGAATAGAAATTCATCCTCTTGTCACGTCTTTCACAAGTTACCCATAATTTTCTCTGACATTTAGTACTATATCATTTAGAACCAATAAAAAGCCACTGTTTTAATCTATCAAGTAATGTATTGTATTAAATTATTTTTGGTACAGAATATTGTCTGAAGTACAAGAAACACACCGACCAGCTGAGCTGAATGACTTGTCAGATAATTAGAAAGCCAGATAAACTGTGATAGCTATAGGACATTGTCTGTTTTTTGATTAAATAAAACAGATTAGTACCATTAATATATAAAAGTAGGGTTAAGTATCATCAACAGTCGACAGCAAAAGATGACCCAGAGAAGTACCTTCCTTATTGATTCTCATGAATATTTTTTACTTATTAATATAAAAATAAGTAAACTGTAAATTTAGAAACTTTTTAGGATAGATGGTTAGATTAGGTAAAAGGATAATAAGAATTTCACATAATATGCTAGTGAGTATCCTGTTCATCATGTAATTCATTAGAGTAACATGAGCTACACATTTGTCAAGTGATTTACAACTTGTTGGCAAAAATATTAATTAGACATTGCTCCAAATGCAATAAAACAATAAATTATGAACAGACGTATGCTTATATGAGTTTAAAGCTAATTAGGATAAACAAACGTATTTTCATATTACAATTTGAAGTCAGTGTAAAAAGAAAAGTATAATTTACATTCATTTGAATTTTTATTTTTTTATAGTGGTGACAGTGTAAGTCAATTTTATCAACCTCCTATAGATAAGATATAAAGTTTTACTTAATGTTCAAAATTAATTTGAGAGCTTTAGAAGTTACACAAATGAAATTGAAATAAATATTTTTGATCTTTACATGAGAACCATTTTGGACTCGGAGCTGACTCTGAGTGTATATTAGAAAAATTCTGAACTTTGAGCTGACTCTGAGTGTATATTATTAGAAAAATTCTGAACTCGGAGCTGACTCTGAGTGTATATTATTAGAAAAATTCTGAACTTTGAGCTGACTCTGAGTGTATATTAGAAAAATTCTGAACTTTGAGCTGACTCTGAGTGTATATTATTAGAAAAATTCTGAACTTTGAGCTGACTCTGAGTGTATATTATTAGAAAAATTCTGAACTTTGAGCTGACTCTGAGTGTATATTATTAGAAAAATTCTGTACTTTGAGCTGACTCTGAGTGTATATTATTAGAAAAATTCTGTACTTTGAGCTGACTCTGAGTGTATGTTATTAGAAAAATTCTGAACTTTGAGCTGACTCTGAGTGTATATTATTAGAAAAATTCTGAACTTTGAGCTGACTCTGAGTGTATATTATTAAAAAAATTCTGAATGAAACTACTTCATTAAAAATTCTGATTTTATTGTCTACAAATGACTCATAATAATTACTGAAAGCCTGCAAAATGTGTGAAAAATATACAAAGCGTATTAGAAGTTATAATGTGGAAACTATAAAAGTCTGTCTAGGGTTAAAAACTTAGCCAATTCAACCAAGCGCTTAATTAGAGAGATAAAATGTCTAGAAGCCATGCAAAATAAGTGGGTCTAATAGGTTTTAGTTTAATGTCCATCTATATAGTGATTACAGTTGGGTGATTTCTGGTCAGTCTGATGTTGTCAGTGAACTATATTATCTGTAGGATGTCTTAAATTACCTAAAGTTTTAACTCTGAAGCTACCATCATTTATCTGATGTAAATCTTTTGTTTCTTTCGTAAATTACCTAAAGTTTTAACTCAGTAGCTACCATCATTTATCTGATATAGTGTTGTTTGTTTTTGATAGAAACATCATGAAAGTTGAGGGGTTTTCCTTAAGCTATTTCTCCTGCTTTATTTCCAGAGCTAACACTTATTATCAAGAGATTGTATGAAACGTTTATAGCTCTAGCAGCCCAAGTCCAGACTGTAAACGAAGCAGTACAGGTAAGCCTTCGGGAACTTTGAAGTTAAACAATTTGACGTTGTTATCGTAAGGTTGTATTAAAAGAGTGTGTTGTTTATTATGAAACATTTCACAACGATGTGGATCTTATAACATTTCACCACCAATATTTCACTTCCTGGAGCTATTGAAGTTTAAACTTCTTCAAGAAATAAGTTTGTCCTTTCCTTTACAAAAGTCACATGGCATGGATATTCAGAGAAATAATTCACTGCTTTGTAAAGCAATGACTCTTTATTGGGCTAAGATTTTCAATTGATAATAAGATAAAAACAGTATATGGTCTTATAATAAATGTTAAGTGCACAGGAAATCTGATGAAGAGGTATAAGAACAAATGTTTCAGTATTTTCTTTGTTGGTTTTGAAATTTAAAGTCCAATTAAAACAGTGTTAATACTGTAGAATAATAGAAAAATCTTTTTTAAGGCGTATGATTTTTAAGATTGTAATTAGAATGTGTATGAGAGAAGTGAAATGAGTCTTGTTCTGAAAAAACCTGGACTTGTGGTACTTGATACGTTTTGGACAGCGTTTTAGAATCTGTGAATAAAAGTATATTTTTAATGGAATCACTTCTTATGTACCACTGTAGCTTGGAATATAACAATGTGTCTTCCTTAAAGTATTACAGTATAATTATATCATAATCACAGAATCACTTCTTCTGTACCACTGAAGCTTGGAATATAACAATTTGTCTTCCTTAAAGTATTACACTATAATTATATCATAATCACAGAATCACTTCTTCTGTACCGCTGAAGCTTGGAATATAACAATGTGTCTTCCTTAAAGTATTACAGTATAATTATATCATAATCACAGAATCACTTCTTCTGTACCACTGAAGCTTGGAATATAACAATGTGTCTTCCTTAAAGTATTACAGTATAATTATATCATAATCACAGAATCACTTCTTCTGTACCACTGAAGCTTGGAATATAACAATTTGTCTTCCTTAAAGTATTACAGTATAATTATATCATAATCACAGAATCACTTCTTCTGTACCACTAAGCTTGGAATGTAACAATTTGTCTTCCTTAAAGTATTACAGTATAATTATATCATAATCACAGAATCACTTCTTCTACACCACTGAAGCTTGGAATGTAACAATTTGTCTTCCTTAAAGTATTACAGTATAATTATATCATAATCACAGAATCGCTTCTTCTGTACCACTGAAGCTTGGAATGTAACAATTTGTCTTCCTTAAAGTATTACAGTATAATTATATCATAATCACAGAATCACTTCTTCTACACCACTGAAGCTTGGAATGTAACAATTTGTCTTCCTTAAAGTATTACAGTATAATTATATCATAATCACAGAATCACTTCTTCTGTACCACTAAAGCTTGGAATGCAACAATTTGTCTTCCTTAAAGTATTACAGTATAATTATATCATAATTAATGTATAAGTACTGTAAATCTCGTTTTACTTTCTCTCTACATGGTTAGCCCACTGGTTGCTCAGCAGTACGTCTGAGGGTTTATAATGCTGAAAACTGCTCTTGACACACAAGGCAGGTAGAGCACAGTTAGCATTTGGGTAGCTTTGTGCTTAACAATTATCAAATAAATTGTGTGTAACATCTGCAGCAATATGACTATTAGATATACATTCTGATTTCTCAAACTTCAAATATAAAACTTGATGTTTTGTATATAAAGAGAAATCATTTTTACGAGAGAATATGGCAGCAAAAATTAAACTTGATTTTCAGAACATAAATAGGCAGAAGTCATTTTGAACTGATTTTTGTGCATACGCAAATGTTAGAACTGTAACAGATAATAGAAAGTAAAGAACTGTGTTGGATGTTCTATATTTAAGTGTGAGAACTCTGTCACAAACAAAGAGGGAAGTGAGTAATGTTTGGTTAAAGTATTATGTAATTGTAATTCCATGTATATTGCATAGCTTTTAAAATAGTAAGTTTTGTACAACTAATGGATTTTAGACTTATTTCCATATAAGTATTTAATAAAACAAATGTTATTCTAGAACCAGAAAGACCAGTTTCTAGCTTTCAGAAGACAAGTTCATGGTGATAATGTAGATATATTCAACTCACAAAAGAAAATACCAACAAAAACAACGAACTATATGTTAAAACATCCCATCACTGTTGGACCAGCACCATTTTCTACCATGCCAAGTGCAGCAGCAGTTGCCATGGCTACAGCTTTAAACAGGACTCAACAGCCAAGTGGTATGTCACACATTTATATCTGAATGTTGCAGTTTCTGGGTATAATGTATTAAACATCTTGAGTGAAAAGTTTGATCTGTTTATTGACAGTGTTTGTGGTATAATTTGTAATGTTAATCTAAATACTGATAACTTTATTAACTGTTTCTAGATATTCAAGAGAGAGTAATATTATTGTGAAAATTGTTTTTATTGTTACACAATTTTTGACTGTCCTGACTGCACTGAGTGCCTGTAGCAAAGTTTAGCATACTTTAAAAGATAGAGATGGAAGTTTGTCAGTAAAAATTTGAATGTGGAAAGAAGGTATTGTATGCCGATACCGAGTAGGATGTTGTATTGTATGCCGATACCGAGTAGGATGTTGTATTGTATGCCGATACCGAGTAGGATGTTGTATTGTATGCCGATACCGAGTAGGATGTTGTATTGTATGCCGATACCGAGTAGGATGTTGTATTGTATGCCGACACCGAGTAGGGTGTTGTATTGTATGCCGACACCGAGTAGGGTGTTTATTGTATGCCGACACAGAGTAGGATGTTGTATTGTATGCCGACACCGAGTAGGATGTTGTATTGTATGCCGACACCGAGTAGGATGTTGTATTGTATGCCGACACCGAGTAGGGTGTTGTATTGTATGCCGACACCGAGTAGGGTGTTGTATTGTATGCCGACACCGAGTAGGGTGTTGTATTGTATGCCGACACCGAGTAGGGTGTTGTATTGTATGCCGACACCGAGTAGGGTGTTGTATTGTATGCCGACACCGAGTAGGGTGTTGTATTGTATGCCGACACCGAGTAGGGTGTTGTACTGTATGCCGACACCGAGTAGGGTGTTGTACTGTATGCCGACACCGAGTAGGGTGTTGTACTGTATGCCGACACCGAGTAGGGTGTTGTACTGTATGCCGACACCGAGTAGGGTGTTGTACTGTATGCCGACAATCGGTAGGGTGTTGTACTGTATGCCGACAACCGAGTAGGGTGTTGTACTGTATGCCTAATAACCGAAGTAGGGTGTTGTACTGTATGCCGACACCGAGTAGGGTGTTGTACTGTATGCCGACACCGAGTAGGGTGTTGAATTGTATGCCGACACCGAGTAGGATGTTGTACTGTATAGTGATACCAAGCAGGATGTATTGTATATTGGTACAGAGTAGGATGTTGTACTGTATAGTGATACCAAGCAGGATGTGTTGTATATTGATAGCAAGTAGGATGTTGGGTAAGATGGAATTAAATATAATAAAAGAATATTGGACTTTTTTTTTGTCAGGATTACAAGGAACACAAACTCTGTCTGCACAAAGTAACCAGAGTGCTAGAGGACTAGGACCCAATGGTTTTGGAACAGGTTAGCAGGTTTTGTTTTAGTAATAAGTTAGAAGAAACACAGGTTAGCAGGTTTTGTTTTAGTAATGAGTTAGAAGAAACACAGGTTAGCAGGTTTTGTTTTAGTAATGAGTTAGAAGAAACACAGGTTAGCAGGTTTTGTTTTAGTAATGAGTTAGAAGAAACACAGGTTAGCAGGTTTTGTTTTAGTAATGAGTTAGAAGAAACACAGGTTAGCAGGTTTTGTTTTAGTAATGAGTTAGAAGAAACACAGGTTAGCAGGTTTTGTTTTAGTAATAAGTTAGAAGAAACACAGGTTAGCAGGTTTTGTTTTAGTAATGAGTTAGAAGAAACACAGGTTAGCAGGTTTTGTTTTAGTAATGAGTTTTAGGAAATACAAACTGTCCATTGTTTTTGAAGAATAGGGGTCAAGTTACTTTGTTTTGTACTGTTTCAATTGGTATAAGGAATACAGTCCTCGAGCTGTTGTATACCAGAGATCTAGATGATTTGAGAGAGATTTATGTTTTTAGATTTGGTAAGGCATGTAAATAATTGGTTCCAGAGAACAAGGAAATTATTATTATTACATGAATTTGTAATAAGTTAGTTTTTAATTTTATAAGGGATAGAGTGAACCTAGAGTTCTGGAAGCCTTAAGATTAGGTGGATATGTTTATATTTATCCAAGTATAAATTCATGATTTTGAAATTGTATTTGTAAAGTTTTGTACCATTTGTTTATTTGACAAAAATTAATGATATGCGATAATTGATAAAAATAATAATTCACTATTTGAAATAACACTTTTTGATATTGTTTTTTTATATTAATGTTATTTCTATATTTTCAGGCTTAGGCACAAGCAGTGCATTTGGTAGTGGAGGTTCACTGTTTGGTGGGTCAAACTTAAGTTTTGGGAGCAGTTCAACTGCTTTCAAGCCTCTAGGTAAATAGTGGTAAGATTCACAACGTTCTCTGTCTACCCTTTGTCTTGAATCAAGTTCTGATGGTGTTGTCTTGTTTCTCAAATGAACTTATAACTTTATATTCAGACCTCCTCTGTGAGTTTGTCTTGCAGTTTAACATGCATGAATACTGTACATAAATCAAGTAGTGTAATTCATCGTCTGTTGTTTGTTACAAAATAGTCGTTTCTGTTTCTGTGGGTAATTTTTTAAATAATACTATGATGTGACTCTGCTTAATTATTTGTTAAGTTTTTTTCCTACTTTACCTGCCGACACTGATAAACTTAAAACATTTAACATTAAAATTCTATTAATTTCATGTAATAGCTTTTCACTTTATAACTAAAACTTGTCAACTATTCAGTCAATATGTATTCATTCAGTTGAATAATAACCCAAAAGGAAAGTACACCCACTTCTGAAACATATTGTTCTGTTGACACAAAGAAATGTCACTCAGAAGAAATGTAGTCATGTCAGAAATATGTCACTGAGTTGAATGTGAGATGTCCCTGTCACGTCATAAACATAACAAATATAGAATAGTGAATATTAACTTTCTATAATTTAAAGCAGTTTTATAGTAAGTAATGCTGGAACCGTGACTTCTGAGGGATCTACAAATGTAGTTGATAATAAAATATCACTTATTTTATAGATTAACATGTTTATAGTTAAGTTGCTGTATAATAAATACATTCTTTATTTTATAGATTAACATGTTTATAGTTAAGTTACTGTATAATAAATACATTCTTTATTTTATAGATTAACATATTTATAGTTAAGTTACTGTATAATAAATACATTCTTTATTTTATAGATTAACATGTTTATAGTTAAGTTACTGTATAATACATTCTTTATTTTATAGATTAACATGTTTATAGTTAAGTTACTGTATAATACATTCTTTATTTTATAGATTAACATGTTTATAGTTAAGTTCATGTATAATACATTCTTTATTTTATAGATTAACATGTTTATAGTTAAGTTCATGTATAATACATTCTTTATTTTATAGATTAACATGTTTATAGTTAAGTTACTGTATAATAAATACATTTGTTATTTTATAGATTAACATGTTTATAGTTAAGTTACTGTATAATAAATACATTATATTATAGATTAACATGTTTATAGTTAAGTTACTGTATAATAAATACATTATATTATAGATTAACATGTTTATAGTTATTATATAATAAATACATTATTTTATAGATTAACATGTTTATAGTTAAGTTACTGTATAATAAATACATTATATTATAGATTAACATGTTTATAGTTAAGTTACTGTATAATAAATACATTATATTATAGATTAACATGTTTATAGTTAAGTTACTGTATAATAAATACATTCTTTATTTTATAGATTAACATGTGTATAGTTAAGTTCATGTATAATAAATACATTATATTATAGATTAACATATTTATAGTCAAGTTACTGTATAATAAATACATTCTTTATTTTATAGATTAACATGTTTATAGTTAAGTTACTGTATAATAAATACATTCTTTATTTTATAGATTAACATGTTTATAGTTAAGTTACTGTATAATAAATACATTCTTTATTTTATAGATTAACATGTTTATAGTTAAGTTACTGTATAATAAATACATTCTTTATTTTATAGATTAACATGTTTATAGTTAAGTTACTGTATAATAAATACATTCTTTATTTTATAGATTAACATGTTTATAGTTAAGTTCATGTATAATAAATACATTATATTATAGATTAACATGTTTATAGTTATTATATAATAAATACATTTTTTATTTTATAGATTAACATGTTTATAGTTATTATATAATAAATACATTCTTTATTTTAGAGATTAACATGTTTATAGTTAAGTTACTGTATAATAAATACATTTTATTATAGATTAACATGTTTATAGTTAAGTTACTGTATAATAAATACATTCTTTATTTTATAGATTAACATGTGTATAGTTAAGTTCATGTATAATAAATACATTATATTATAGATTAACATATTTATGGTCAAGTTACTGTATAATAAATACATTCTTTATTTTATAGATTAACATATTTATAGTTAAGTTACTGTATAATAAATACATTATATTATAGATTAACATGTTTATAGTTATTATATAATAAATACATTCTTTATTTTATAGATTAACATGTTTATAGTTAAGTTACTGTATAATAAATACATTATATTATAGATTAACATGTTTATAGTTAAGTTACTGTATAATGAATACATTATATTATAGATTAACATGTTTATAGTTAAGTTACTGTATAATAAATACATTCTTTATTTTATAGATTAACATGTTTATAGTTAAGTTCATGTATAATACAACACTATATTATAGATTAACATGTGTATAGTTAGGTTACTGTATAATAAATACATTTGTTATTTTATAGATTAACATGTTTATAGTTAAGTTACTGTATAATAACTACATTATATCATAGATTAGCATGTTTATAGTTAAGGTATTATATAATAAATACATTCTTTATTTTAGCATTTTTTCTCTAATTATATGAAAGTTTAATTTGTTAATCTGTTATTATATAGATACATAACTGGAAATATTAAACTTAATAATACAATATATATTAAGGAGAATAGTGTATTCCTAAACCAGTCATAACGATGTAAGATGATTTTTTAATAATAATTACTGTCGGAGAGCCTCTGTGTTTGTTACAAGAAGAAAAGCACAATTTTTCTCACTTAAATAATGTTTGACTGTTATGAAACTTTGTAGAACAGATGACAACTGCCTGTTATGGGATATAAGTTGACGTTTCAAAAGTCTTCTGCTTTTTGTATTCAGAAACGTTGTCCTCTACACTTGTGTCTACACAACAGGCAGTTGCCGTCCATTCTACAAAGTTTCATCGTGAATACTCTGCCTAAAGAATCTGTCAAAGAATGTTTGAACATTATTTAAAAAATAACATACTGAAAATCAAAATTAATTGAGCTGTAGGTTTAGCTATAGCAGTGTGATGGAAAAAAAAACCAGTACTGTTTATATGTGTAGGGCCATTACTTACTGTTTATATGTGTAGGGCCATTACTTACTGTTTATAAGTGTAGGGCCATTACTTACTGTTTATAAGTGTAGGGCCATTACTTACTGTTTATACGTGTAGGGCCATTACTTACTGTTTATCATGCAGTAGGGCCATTACTTACTGTTTATAATGCAGGGCCATTACTTACTGTTTATACGTGTAGGGCCATTACTTACTGTTTATAACGTGTAGGGCCATTACTTACTGTTTATAACGTGTAGGGCCATTACTTACTGTTTATAACGTAGGGCCATTACTTACTGTTTATAACGTGTGGGACCATTACTTACTGTTTATAACGATGTAGGACCATTACTTACTGTTTATACGTGTAGGGCCATTACTTACTGTTTATATAACGCAGAGGGCCATTACTTACTGTTTATCACGCAGTAGGGCCATTACTTACTGTTTATACGTGTAGGGCCATTACTTACTGTTTATAACGTGTAGGGCCATTACTTACTGTTTATAACGTTATAGGACCATTACTTACTGTTTATACGTGTAGGGCCATTACTTACTGTTTATAACGTGTAGGGCCATTACTTACTGTTTATAACGTGTAGGGCCATTACTTACTGTTTATAACGTGTAGGGCCATTACTTACTGTTTATAACGTGTAGGGCCATTACTTACTGTTTATAACGTGTAGGGCCATTACTTACTGTTTATACGTGTAGGGCCATTACTTACTGTATGTTGAACCTGTACACCAGACTAAGATAAATCTGTGAATGTTTATTTTAACATTACTGAGTGAATAACAAAAACTGTGTATTCCATATTGTAACTGATACAAGAGTTTAGCATTCAGCTATCTGATTAGGATTTATTATATTGTTTAGTCTGTACACCAGACTAAGATAAATCTGTGAATGTTTATTTTAACATTACTGAGTGAATAACAAAAACTGTGTATTTCATATTGTAACTGATACAAGAGTTTAGCATTCAGCTATCTGATTAGGATTTATTATATTGTTTTAAACAAACTCTAAAAGTTCTTTGTCTTAAGAAGTGTTTGTAGTATATATTAATGTACTATTGTTTAGTCCAAACAAGGTAATCACAAACAACAGATATCCTTATTATTTAGTCACTGGACACACACGTTTGAAGCTGTGTAGAAGTGGAATACATGTAAAGTCTCACCACAGGAAGTAGCACTAGTTATTGTGTTCAGTTGGTTTGTATCTGAGGATGAACAAACATGTTTGATATAACAACTAGGCCATCTGTTGCTGCTCCCAACGAGACAGCAGCTGGCTGGTATCATCAGGTTGTGATTTAAATATGATTGTTACATTATAACTCCCATAGGCTGGCATAACTTAGGGTGTTGATATCCATTATCACTAAAATTATTTGCCTTCCAACCATAAGGGCATTATAATGTTAGGTTAGTTACTCTATTATTTGGTATAAGATTAGACCAGGAGTTAGCGGTGAGTGTTGTTGTCTGATTTCCTTCTCTTTGGTTGAAAGTTCAAAATTAGGGATGGTTAAAAACGGCCATAGCAGCTTTATTGTAGTTCAGAAAGCAGAGAAGCATGTAGGGTGAGTTTCTTTTGGTGACAAAGTAAATCTCACCCAAGACTATTGTATCATAAGACTACCTACTTGATTACCTGGCCATGAACATAGTTGAATTAATAGAATAAATGTAAGACAAAATTATAACAGCAAAATTTTGGTTACTTAGAGAGCTGGGATAATAAATATAAATAATTAGAAACAATGACTTTAATTAATTAATGATTTTCATGATACTAATCAATGTAATTGATGCCTGAAGCTCCAATACTATGGAACACAACCAGAACAGCACTGGTAATATGAGTGTAGGAATCTTCTATGTTCCAGAAAGTAGGGGCTAGCACTCCACTTGGATAAACCCAGAAAATATTTGATCTAGTTAAGTATTAACAGAGAAAGATATTACAGCTATCCCAAAAACACGATACCCAGTTGAGTGTCAACATGAAGTTACTCCAGTTATCACAAAAAATTACATGAATGGTTAGCTGACACTTAGCCCAATGATTTTATGAAAAGTATATGTAAATTGAGTTGTCTTTCTTTCTTTGGTTCAACTAAGATTGTATATAATTATGAAATATTATAAAGAGACTGAATATCTGGAACATTTAAACAAGTGTTGACTCCATCACCACTAGGTAGTTATCCAGGTGGAAGTGGACTAAGTATGAACACATTTGGAAGCACGGCTCCAGGAACACCTCTTCCAGTACAAAACGAAACCTTCCAGCTTCAGAAACCTCCGCTAGGCAACAAACGAGGAAAACGGTGGACAAGTGCTTAAAATACTGTTTATTATACATTTGAATTGGAAGTTTTGAATGCTTGGGTAGTTTTCTTGTACCGATTTAGTAATAAAATATATATATATATCACTATTCTGAGCAGTTGATTAAAAGTTGAAGATTGTCTTGTAGTATTATAAAGCCTCCTTTTGTTTTAACTGAAGAACTTACATGTATCCTTTTAGTTCTATGCTTAACATTTTTCATTTCTGTACTTGTTATATGCTTTATTTTTAATGTTGACTGGTTCTAAGTTCAGGACACATTAACTGGTATTTACTAGTTTTAATTTCAGTACATATTAACTGGTATTTACTTGTTTTAATTTCAGTACACATTTTTAACTGGTATTTACTGGTTTTAATTTCAGTACACTAACTGGTATTTACTGGTTCTAATTTCAGTACACTAACTGGTATTTACTGGTTTTAATTTCAGTACACTAACTGGTATTTACTGGTTTTAATTTCAGTAAACATTAACTGGTATTTACTGGTTTCAATTTCAGTAAACACTAACTGGTATTTACTGGTTTTAATTTCAGTAAACATTAACTGGTATTTACTGGTTTCAATTTCAGTAAACACTAACTGGTATTTACTGGTTTTAATTTCAGTACACATTAACTGGTATTTACTGGTTTTAATTTCAGTACACATTAACTGGTATTTACTGGTTTTAATTTCAGTACACTAACTGGTATTTACTAGTTTTAATTTCAGTACATATTAACTGGTATTTACTTGTTTTAATTTCAGTACACATTTTTAACTGGTATTTACTGGTTTTAATTTCAGTACACTAACTGGTATTTACTGGTTTTAATTTCAGTAAACATTAACTGGTATTTACTGGTTTCAATTTCAGTAAACACTAACTGGTATTTACTGGTTTCAATTTCAGTAAACACTAACTGGTATTTACTGGTTTTAATTTCAGTACACTAACTGGTATTTACTGGTTTTAATTTCAGTACACTAACTGTTATTTACTGGTTTTAATTTCAGTACACATTAACTGGTATTTACTGGTTTTAATTTCAGTACACATTAACTGGTATTTACTGGTTTTAATTTCAGTACACATTAACTGGTATTTACTGGTTTTAATTTCAGTACACTAACTGGTATTTACTGGTTCTAATTTCAGTACACATTAACTGGTATTTACTAGTTCTAATTTCAGTACACATTAACTGGTATTTACTAGTTCTAATTTTAGTACACTAACTGGTATTTACTAGTTCTAATTTCAGTACACTAACTGGTATTTACTGGTTTTAATTTCAGTACACTAACTGGTATTTACTGGTTTTAATTTCAGTACACATTAACTGGTATTTACTGGTTTTAATTTCAGTACACTAACTGGTATTTACTGGTTTTAATTTCAGTACACTAACTGTTATTTACTGGTTTTAATTTCAGTACACATTAACTGGTATTTACTGGTTTTAATTTCAGTACACATTAACTGGTATTTACTGGTTTTAATTTCAGTACACATTAACTGGTATTTACTGGTTTTAATTTCAGTACACTAACTGGTATTTACTGGTTCTAATTTCAGTACACATTAACTGGTATTTACTAGTTCTAATTTCAGTACACATTAACTGGTATTTACTAGTTCTAATTTTAGTACACTAACTGGTATTTACTAGTTCTAATTTCAGTACACTAACTGGTATTTACTGGTTTTAATTTCAGTACACTAACTGGTATTTACTGGTTTTAATTTCAGTACACATTAACTGGTATTTACTGGTTTTAATTTCAGTACACTAACTGGTATTTACTGGTTTTAATTTCAGTACACTAACTGGTATTTACTGGTTTTAATTTCAGTACACGTTAACTGGTATTTACTGGTTTTAATTTTAGTAAACATTAACTGGTATTTACTGGTTTTAATTTCAGTAAACATTAACTGGTATTTACTGGTTTCAATTTCAGTACACTAATTAGTATTTACTAATTTTAATATCAGTAAATTGTTAACTGTTATTTATTGGTTCTAATTTCAGTACATATTCACTGGTATTTGCTACTTGGCTGCATCTAATTTCAGTACACGTTAACTGGTATTTACTAGTTTTAATGTTGACTGGTTCTAATTTCAGGCTACATTCATTTCTTCCATATACTAGTTTTAATTTAAAGTAAATGTTTGTCATATTTATTAGTTTTAATGTTGGTTACTGCACACTGTTATGCTCCAGTTTTACGACTTGTGGTATTGTTAACCAAAACATGAGATCTATTTGACATAAAACATTATACACAAGATAGGATCCAAACTTGTATCTAAAACTTTGTTCACTAACACCATTAGTAGGACTACAGTCTCCTTCATTAGAACTTCAACCAACAGTTGGTGTTCTATGTTTGCATCTGGTAGAAAAAATCTAAAAGCTATCTGAAATTGAAAGGCTGACCTTGTGTCTCCATGTGTAAAAATAAAGAATGAGATACACAAAATTTGAGAAAGGTTGAACCTATAGGTTACCTTATCATGAAGTATATTCAACATTACATTGCTGAACCTATAGGTTACCTTATCAAGAAGTATATTCAACATTACATTGCTAAATCTATAGTTTACCTTATCATGAAGTATATTCAACATTACATTGCTGAACCTATAGGTTACCTTATCATGAAGTATATTCAACATTACATTGCTGAACCTATATGTTACTTTATTATGAAGTATATTCAACATTACATTGCTGAACCTATAGGATACTTTGTTATGAAGTATATTCAACATTACATTGCTGAACCTATAGGTTACCTTATTATGAAGTGTTTTTAACTGTTAAAATTCTTAGTCATATCTTTAGGCTTCCATCTATTTGTTTCAAAAAGATAAAAAATTACATGTGAATCATGAATTTACTGTAAAATATCCACAGATAACATTTTTTAAAAGAAATGTTTCCCTGATTTAGTGTTTGCAGCAACATGTTTTATTTTATTTTTTGTATCTCTTCATAACGGCCTAGCATGACCAGGTGGGTTAAGGCACTCGACTCGCAATCCGAGGGTCACGTATTCGAATCCCTGTTGCATGAAACATACTCTCCCTTTCAGCCATGAGAGCATTATAATGTGTCGGTCAATCCCACTATTCACTGGTAAAAGAGTAGCCCAAGAGTTGTTAGTGGATGGTGATGACTAGCTGCTTTCCCTCTTGTCTTACACTGTAAATTAGGGATGGCTAGTGTAGGTAGCCTTTGTGTAACTTTGCACAAATTTTAAAACAAACAAACCAATTTCTTAACTTTTTCTTCTAACTGGCTCTCCTGATTTATATAATGTTTACATAAAACGTGATTTTCAAATAGTATTTCTCTTTTGTGATTATAAACAGATTTCAGAAATGTAAAATTAATTAAAAAATGTTGATAACTTTTGTTTATAATTTTTATTTAAAATGTTATGACTCAAGATTTAACACATTATTACTTAGTTATGACTCGAGATTTAACACATTATTACTTAGTTATGACTCGAGATTTAACACATTATTACTTAGTTATGACTCGAGATTTAACACATTATTACTTAGTTATGACTCGAGATTTAACACATTATTACTTAGTTATGACTCGAGATTTAACACATTATTACTTAGTTATGACTCGAGGTTTAACACATTATTACTTAGTTATGACTCGAGATTTAACACATTATTACTTAGTTATGACTCGAGATTTAACACATTATTACTTAGTTATGACTCAAGATTTAAGACATTATTACTTAGTTATGACTCAAGATTTAAGACATTATTACTTAGTTATGACTCAAGATTTAAGACATTATTACTTAGTTATGACTCAAGATTTAAGACATTATTACTTAGTTATGACTCAAGATTTAACACATTATTACTTAGTTATGACTCAAGATTTAACACATTATTACTTAGTTATGACTCAAGATTTAACACATTATTACTTAGTTATGACTCAAGATTTAACACATTATTACTTAGTTATGACTCAAGATTTAACACATTATTACTTAGTTATGACTCAAGATTTAACACATTATTACTTAGTTATGACTCAAGATTTAACACATTATTACTTAGTTATGACTCAAGATTTAAGACATTATTACTTAGTTATGACTCAAGATTTAACACATTATTACTTAGTTATGACTCAAGATTTAACACATTATTACTTAGTTATGACTCAAGATTTAACACATTATTACTTAGTTATGACTCAAGATTTAACACATTATTACTTAGTTATGACTCAAGATTTAACACATTATTACTTAGTTATGACTCAAGATTTAACACATTATTACTTAGTTATGACTCAAGATTTAACACATAATTACTTAGTTATGACTCAAGATTTACCAGAAAACCTAGTTTGAATGATTAGTTTAGAAACAAGTCTGTCACATCTGTAAATTGAAGAATGAATGCAAATGGTGTTGTTTGAATGTGAGGTGTTTTAAAATCACAATATTAATTAAGAGCTATAGTTTTAATGGAATTATTACACTTGGTTACTTTTGAAGAGTAATTGTAATAGAATTTCAAAGTTTTAAGGTATTTAATAAGTAATGCTTTTAGAAAGAGCATGGTGAGATAGATGGATCTTTGTACAAACAATAAACTGTAGTTTGTTAAAGTTGAAGACAAAAAGCCAAAAGCAAGAGGTTGAACCTATATTGTTTTTTTGTTTTAATTAGCAATTCTTATAAACTGCCTGTTGAGGTGGATAATGAGAAATAAACTACATAATGAGTTCAGTACTGTTTTAAATTAAAGTAGTAATGCTATAATTATTGGAGAATAATCCACAACATGTTGATAAAGATCATAAGAAGTAAACTAGATTTCATCAAATTATTCAGGAGGGCTTTTCAGATAAAATTTGTACTTATTGTTAATCACTGGCGAGGATGTAGTTAAAGTGAGGGAACCTTTTGGTAACACTAAAAATCAGGTTTGATGTTCTGAGATAAAAACAAATGATCACTGGTGAGGATGTAGTTAAAGTGAGGGAATCTTTTGGTAAGACTAAAAATCAGGTTTGATGTTCTGAGATAAAAACAAATGAAATTTGTTTCCTAATTTTCAAAAAGCCAATTTTGGTACAATTTATCAACAGTGATTTAGGATAATGGGTTCAAAGGTGGTGTTGGACAAATTTCAGAAATTGACAAAAAAAGAAATTCATTTTAATTTGAGATGTTCATGAAAAGAGAAGAAGAAATATGAAAATCATTCTGAACTTACTGGTCTGGAATAATGATAGGGATACCTTATGGAACAACAGGGCAAAACAAGGTTTACCCCATGTCAGTAGAACACCAGGGCAAAACAAGGTTTACCCCATGTCAGAAGAACACCGGGGCAAAACAAGGTTTACCTCATGTCAGTAGAACACCAGGGCAAAACAAGGTTTACCCCATGTCAGAAGAACACCGGGGCAAAACAAGGTTTACCTCATGTCAGTAGAACACCAGGGCAAAACAAGGTTTACCCCATGTCAGAAGAACACCGGGGCAAAACAAGGTTTACCTCATGTCAGTAGAACACCAGGGCAAAACAAGGTTTACCCCATGTCAGTAGAACAACAGGGCAAAACAAGGTTTACCTGATGTCAGTAGAACACCAGGGCAAAACAAGGTTTACCCCATGTCAGTAGAACAACAGGGCAAAACAAGATTTACCTGATGTCAGTAGAACACTAGGGCAAAACAAGGTTTACCCCATGTCAGTAGAACACCACGGCAAAACAAGGTTTACCCCATGTCAGTAGAACACCAGGGCAAAACAAGGTATACCCCATGTCAGTAGAACAACAGGGCAAAACAAGGTTTACACCATGTCAGTAGAACACCAGGGCAAAACAAGGTTTACCCCATGTCAGTAGAACAACAGGGCAAAACAAGGTTTACCCCATGTCAGTAGAACAACGGGGCAAGTCAAGGTTTACCCCATGTCAGTAGAACAGCAGGGCAAAACAAGGTGTACTTCATGTCAGTAGAACACCAGGGCAAAACAAGGTTTACCCCATGTCAGTAGAACACCAGGGCAAAAGAAGGTTTACCCCATGTCAGTAGGACACCAGGGCAAAACAAGGTTTACCCCATGTCAGTAGAACAACAGGGCAAAACAAGGTTCACCCCATGTCAGTAGAACAACGGGGCAAAACAAGGTTTACCCCATGTCAGTAGAACATCGGGGCAAGACAAGGTTTACACCAGGACAAGACACATTTTATGTGAATGATGAAGTGCCACAAAGGATTAGGAGCTTAGCTACAGGATAATTGGGTGGGTGAAAGTAAAATGTTGTTATTAACCGAGTTCAATCAATTTTGACCTTTGATTTTATTTTTACATTAATCATACTGATACAGACATAATTAATTAAGTTTGGTTGAGGGCATAAAACTCTTGGATGTTTCCAGTTGTATTAAGTCGTTCATGATGTTCCAAAATGTAAAGTATTGGAACGTCTGTCATAAAGAGGTTTGGTTAATAAAATGTAAAGTATTGGAACGTCTGTCATAAAGAGGTTTGGTTAATAAAATGTAAAGTATTGGAACGTCTGTCATAAAGAGGTTTGGTTAATAAAATATAAAGTATTGGAACGTCTGTCATAAAGAGATTTGGTTAATAAAATGTAAAGTATTGGAACGTCTGTCATAAAGAGGTTTGGTTAACAAAATGTAAAGTATTGGAACGTCTGTCATAAAGAGGTTTGGTTAACAAGTTACATTTTTGTAACCTGATCTTTTCCTTCTTTCCTGATCAACTCTGAGATTGTTTGTTTTGTCATTTCTGTGTACATATTATGTTGATAAGAATATGAATACATGTTGTATGCCCCGTTTAACCACAAACCAAATGATTTGTTCTCTATTCTAACTGCTGCTACCAGACACCAGTTTAAATCTTTTATGATTCTGATATCTTATTCAGTATATTAACTTGAACTCCACATTAATTGTGTCAAAAACAAATATAGCATGTTTGTTGTGCTCACATAATTCTCACCAAACATCCCAAGGCTGAATGTGCTTTCTGATGTGACCCAGTTTATTCAGAGACTGTTTTGATCCTGTAACAGCTTTTCATGTTTCAATTTCTGGAACTGTTAATCCATTATTAACTGGTTCTGTCACCTGTAAGTCTTCTTTCTCATTCTTTACATTATTGTAGAGTTCTGTCAAGTACCCTTCTTACCCCTTAACATCACAAATGTCCAAACGTTTCTGGCCATCTTTATGTTTTTATGACTTAGGTAAATGCTAGTAGGCTCTCTTTTATCTCTCTTATTCTTCAGTGCATTTCACAAATGTTATGTGTTACCTTGCATTCCTTGAAAGACCAGTCTAATTCAATTTCATGTCTAGTCTTATCTATAGTTTGTTCCTGGATTAGTTCTATGTTAATGTACTTTTTAAAATGTTTTTTAACTAGGATTTGGTGGCTTATCTGATTTTTTCTCTATTATCTGGTGATGTATTTAGTACACAGATGTACTGTGTGTTTTTATACCTTCCTAATATAATTAATTTACAAATTCTTTGTATGTACAGTTTATGTAGTTTTAACAAACAGTATTGGTTGTGTAATCCTCTAGTGTACCCTAACTAATGTTTTGAAGAATACTCTGTCCATGCAATAACCAAATTCTTTTGTTTCCAGAACAGACTTTACCAAAAAAGTGTACATTTGTTTTTCCCACATTTGAGATCAACCAACAAAAAAATATTACAAATGTGCATTTTTGTAAAATAAATGCTGTTGCAACCATTCTGTTTCAAACGAGTGAGTGTTCATCCATTTTATGGGTACTTAAATAAATTATAATTCTTCATTATCACAGTGTATAAGTATGTAACTTTTTGTATGGTTATTACTTCTATGTGTGGTATTTTGAAAGTTTTATACTGGTGATGTCTGTTAAAAATACATTAAAACGTTCCATTTTGATCCAACTTAAAACAAAGATAATATTTTTACAGCAAAACAACATTATTCGTAAACATATAATAAACATTCACATGAAAGGTTTATTTTGAAATAAAAATATTGACTTTGTTTGAATAAAGTCTCTCAGAACTATTGTTGGTATCAATTTCAAGTATATCTTACACACACACACACACATAACTAGTTTCAACTACATTTTGATGTTTCACAGGATGAAGTTTCCTAACCATGTTTATTAATACACCCAAAGTCTGTTCTTGAACAGGCATTGCCAGTTGGCAAATTCAAGCAATACTTTTGAACTAGTTCTTTGGTCATTCAAGAAACTTAACATTTTATTTTCCACCCATTTCTGTTGGGATTTGGTAAATGAAAGTTTGCATCGAGGACTTTCTTCCAATGTTTGGTAGATTACTCATTTCATACCAAACTCCAAACCAAACCTTGTCCTTTAAACAACGTTTCATACCTGATTCGATTGACACATGAATGCTAATATCCATACCATCTGCAAACTGTGGTTTCACAAGCTATGTTTACGTCATTAGTTACAACGAATTCAACTCCTAACTCTTTCATTACCTCTCTGTACTGTGTATTGAATACAAGTAGCTCGAAGAGGTTGTTTTGTCTTTGCCAATGAATCCACTTGTTTTGCAACCTATAAAAGCATGAAATCCTAACTGTACCAGATATCAACGCTAACAGTAAAAAAAGATTGACCATTGTTCCAGGTGTAAGAAAAGCATTTGGTACCGAAGATAGTTCCTATTTGTAACACCTCTTCTCAGATGAGTTAAAAATTAAAGATCTAGCGTTTCCTTGATATAATCATAAAAACTTGTTCTATTGCATGCGATATATTGTTTTTCATAAACAAGCTTAAGAATTTTAATTGTATTGATGTAACGACCTGTTAAAGACAACATTAAGCGATTCATTTACAATAATATTTGACACTGTTATAAGGTAAACTAGTCCAACACCATCAACCTGCTTAGATGTTACACTCGTTAAAACTGTAACTCAGAACGGCTGGTATAGGCATTAACACTTTTACTAATAAAGCAGAGAACAACTTTTTGACCTTCTTAGGTCATCTTCAGGTTAACGAAAAAGATGACCTAGAAGGTCAAAACGTTGTACTCTACTTTATTAGTAAAAGTGTTAATACCCAAACAAGCAGTTCTGAGATACATATTTATTTCAAGTGGGTTTCTCGTCATCAGGAATTACTCGTAAAAACTGGGATGAGCTGAAAAGCATTCGTCATTCGAGATAAATTTTTAATTCATCAAGAAAAGCCCACTTTGTTTGTATAACAACATGGTAGTGAACTTGGAATATCAGGAACGTTTTTGAAGTGTAATAAAAGTATATTTAATACTTCACAGTAGAAATTGGACAACAAAGGGGTTATGCGTATTGAAAAAAACCAACTTTACTGGCAAAATGGCAGCCAGCTTAGATTTTTGGGTAGTAAACTTAAAAAAAAAAATAATTATTAAGAATATCCATACTATGACTGAAGCTTGTACCTACTTTCCTAATCGAGTAACAGTGGTTTGTTTCATTCAAATACTTCTAAAATGACACATATCAGTAAAAGCTATAACACATAATTACAATAAATTAACAAGACAATAAACTATATATATCTCAGGACGGCTGATGTGGGTATTAACACTGTTACTAATTAAGAAAGTCGAAACATTGTTCTCTGCTTTATTAGTAAAAAGGGCCCGGCATGGCCTAGCGCGTAAGGCGTGCGACTCGTAATCCGAGGGTCGCGAGTTCGCGCCCGCGTCGCGCTAAACATGCTCGCCCTCCCAGCCGTAGGGGTGTATAATGTGACGGTCAATCCCACTATTCGTTGGTAAAGAGTAGCCCAAGAGTTGGCGGTGGGTGGTGATGACTAGCTGCCTTCCCTCTAGTCTTACACTGCTAAATTAAGGACGGCTAGCACAGATAGCCCTCGAGTAGCTTTGTGCGAAATTTCCAAACAAACAAAAATTATTAGTAAAAGTATTAATACTCATAAGAGCCGTTCTTAGGTATATTTTTACTTCAAGTGGGTTTCTCGTCATCACGAAAAAACAAAAAACTGATAATTCGAGAATGTTCGGGAAGTAGGTAAGCTTTCTTTCAAGGAAGAATAAGTAATACATTTAAACCGTGTTATTTGATGCTGACGATCTTTGAAATGTTATATTTATCATTAAGTTATACTTTTTACAATACAATCTTCTTATTATGCATTCTAAGTACACATACAAGCTCATGATAAATACGATCAGAGAAGTACTATATGAAACTCGATTGCTTTTATAATAGCTACACGAGGGCTATCTGCGCTAGCCGTCCCTAATTTAGCAGTGTATGACTAAATGGAAGGCAGCTAGTAATCACCACCCACCGCCAACTCTTGGGCTACTCTTTTACCAACGAATTGTGGTGTTGACCGTAACTTTATAACGTTCCAAAGCTGAAAGGGCGAGTATGTTTGGTGTGATGGGAATTCGGACCCGCGACCCTCAGATTACGAGTCAAGTGCCTTAACTATCTGGCCATGCCGGGCCCTTTCGTAGGGAAGCTATTTCTTCATATAATTCATTAATTTTAAATTCCTTTCTTGGTTACATGCCATTCATCATAGGTTTTCAGACCGTTTCAATACGGATATGTCAAGTTTATTTAATATTATTATTTAGTTGTAAGGTGTGTTTTTCAGGAAAGTTTATTTACGACATTAAAATTTCAAGTATTTATTTTGATATATATATATATATATATAAATATATGTAGTGGAATTATCGTATGCGTAGCGACTCTTACCAGTGGAACTAGTTCCCTCTTTCGGTGACCGTTTTTCGCCATCTTGCTCACGTGTACCGGTAAGCAATATATTTTATGTTAATTTTAATGTTATTTGTCAAAGTTTTAATTTTATGATATATAGGATAATTTATTAAAAGCTACAAATAGTGTCTGTTACTTATTTTAGTCGAATAATGTTGACCCTAACTGTTATTTTTTCACTGATTGTTATTGCAATACGTTAGCATGAAGTTGAGTATCATATTGAACATATTGGATTGTTCTGGTGGTGGGACCTGTTGGAATCGTACTGGAAATTGAGAAGGGTTTTTTGTTATTTTAAGTTGTATTTTTAATTTTAATTTAGATGTTAACTAGGGGGCGCAGAAAGATAAGATATAGGAAGTTCTTATAAAATCTGGATGGGTTCATTAATTACAAATATGTTTTGTTAGAACTTCAGAATGAATATTACTATCAGTGGGCTAAATTAAGTGAATCATTGAGTATTCAGTGTGTGAATAACGAAACAGGAAATTATTCGAGTAAAAGTCATTCAGTAAGTGTTAGTGTTTCTATATCTTAATCAGTAAGATAGTCATCATTTATCAATAATGAATAATGGAATTTTTGTTGAAAGTTATAGTAGTGCATTATTTCTGATATTAGGCCTAGAATGATTTCAAAGTTTGAAGTGAAGAATTTAGGCGTAGCAAATGTTGAAGATATCGGTTCGTTAGTGTTACGTGAACTGGACTTCGGATGATTTAAAAAATCCTACGCAACAAAAGAATATGTAACAGCATTGTATCATTTAGGCCTCCATCCATTGCACAGGAGGTGTCACACGATAGAATTGTTATAGATTTAGGAAACTCGCGTTTTCGACTTGAAGTACTTATTAATAGAGGATATTTCATGTACTGCTTTCCATTTCTATCAACAAGTTCATTTACTTAGTTTAATGAAAATTTTCTGCATCAGAAATAATCATGTTATTTTTGTTTAAAGTTCAAAGGAACTACTAGTAAGTCTAAAGTAATAAATTACATTAGCACTATTTATGTAACTAAATAAATGTTGAATTTGTTTTGAACTTCATAAAAAGTGATTTGGAATTACTTATTTGATCCAACTTTGAAGAAAATTTAAAAAGTATTATTTTTCATAATCAGTTTGCGTGATTGCACATTTATTTGCATGACTAATACTGTGATAAAAGTCATACCCAATATCATGATACACAAGAAAGTTGCATGTCTTTTAAAATTAATATTGCATGTGACACCTGAACCAAAGGAGGTTCATTACAAGGGTTGGAAGCTATTTTATTCTCTGTTAGTTTCATAGCACAAACTTTGTACATTTTTGTAATTTAGTATCTTATAAAATATTTGTTTAAATGTAGATTTGTTTGCAATTCAGTTTTGCAGGTGTAACACTAGCATTAGATCTGTGTAGAACAATCCAAACTTATGTCTCATCTTATAAAATGTTTCATAATGTAAGTTTTTTAGCAATTTAAATTTTCATCTGTTCATGTACTATTACAAGCCAAATTACAACATCATTGCTGTATAATTGTTTGTTTTTGAATTTTGTACAAAGCTACTTGAGAGCTATTTGTGCTAGCCATCCCCAATTTAGCAGTTTAAGACTAGAGGGAAGGTAACTAGTCATCACCACCCACTGCCAACTCTTGGGCTACTCTTTTACCAAAGAGTAGTGGGATTGACTGTAACATTATAATGTCCCCACAGTTGGAAGGGCGAACACGTTTGGTGCGACGTGGATTCGAACCCATAACCCTCGAATTATGAGTCAAGTGTCTTAATCATCTGGCCATGCCTTGATGTACAGGGTGGCTCGTAAGTCTCTATCCGTCCATATATTGTGTCTAAACAACGTTATAATACCAATGATGAGTTGAAGATAGCTGTTACTGTGGCATTTGGAACAATAACCTCTGCTATGTTGAGGAAAATGTCTCGCAGAACATGGCATCATATAATATTATGCAGTGAGAATGAGGGACAGCACACAGATACACTGGAAATATAAGATATATGGATGGGTAAGGACTTATGGGCCACCCTATATAATGAAAAATAGTTGTTTATGGGCTGGGGATGCCCATGCTCGACTCTGAATCTGAGGGTTTATGGCCTTATTCTGTAAAATCACATTTTACACTTTGGGGTTGTGGGCATAAGTGGCAGTCAGATCCCACTGTTTAAGTAGCCAGTGAAGGGTTGGAAGTTGTGTGGTGTTGAGTGACTGTCTTCTTTCTAGTATCAAGCTGAGAAAGATCTGTGTGGTGTTGAGTGACTGTCTTCTTTCTAGTATCAAGCTGAGAAAGATCTGTGTGGTGTTGAGTGACTGTCTTCTTTCTAGTATCAAGCTGAGAAAGATCTGTGTGGTGTTGAGTGACTGTCTTCTTTCTAGTATCAAGCTGAGAAAGATCTGTGTGGTGTTGAGTGACTGTCTTCTTTCTAGTATCAAGCTCTGAAAGATCTGTGTGGTGTTGAGTGACTGTCTTCTTTCTAGTATCAAGCTCTGAAAGATCTGTGTGGTGTTGAGTGACTGTCTTCTTTTTAGTATCAAGCTGAGAAAGATCTGTGTGGTGTTGAGTGACTGTCTTCTTTTTAGTATCAAGCTGAGAAAGATCTGTGTGGTGTTGAGTGACTGTCTTCTTTCTAGTATCAAGCTGAGAAAGATCTGTGTGGTGTTGAGTGACTGTCTTCTTTCTAGTATCAAGCTGAGAAAGATCTGTGTGGTGTTGAGTGACTGTCTTCTTTCTAGTATCAAGCTCTGAAAGATCTGTGTGGTGTTGAGTGACTGTCTTCTTTCTAGTATCAAGCTCTGAAAGATCTGTGTGGTGTTGAGTGACTGTCTTCTTTCTAGTATCAAGCTGTGAAAGATCTGTGTGGTGTTGAGTGACTGTCTTCTTTCTAGTATCAAGCTGTGAAAGATCTGTGTGGTGTTGAGTGACTGTCTTCTTTCTAGTATCAAGTTGTGAAAGATCTGTGTTAGTGTCAGGATAAAAACTTCATAGTTGCCTTGCCGTTTCTTTTCATTTAGTCATAAAATATAGTGATAGTGGCTGAATTATATGTAATGTTATTGGTCGTAAATTATAATGGCTGAATTTGTGTAATGTTTTGTTATTGGTCGTAAATGATAGCAGCTGAATTGTGTGTAGCGTTTTATTATTGGTCGTAAATGATAGCAGCTGAATTGTGTGTAGCGTTTTATTATTGGCTGTAAATGATAGCAGCTGAATTGTGTGTAGCGTTTTATTATTGGTCGTAAATGATAGCAGCTGAATTGTGTGTAGCGTTTTATTATTGGTCGTAAATGATAGCAGCTGAATTGTGTGTAGCGTTTTATTATTGGTCGTAAATGATGGCAGCTGAATTGTGTGTAGCGTTTTATTATTGGTCGTAAATGATAGCAGCTGAATTGTGTGTAGCGTTTTATTATTGGTCGTAAATGATAGTAGCTTGACTGTATATAATATTGTGATATGAAAATACAGAAAAACTTGTAGACTTTAGGTTTCTTGCACTTTGGCAAACATGAATTTTATGGCCACCCTCAAAGTGTTTTGAATGACAGAAATGAGTTATTCAGATAGGGCGTTCCAAACACATGACTGGAGTTGTGCCAATAAAAGAGAAACATGCCAAAGTTGTAAGCCATTGGAGTTGGTAATATACAGGGGCTGTTCATTTCTGCATATTGACTGTATAAATAATTAAGGTCTGGTTATTGTGATATTTAAAATCTTGACAGGGAATGCTTGTATTAGGTCAAATAGCAACTTCCTTGTGACTTGCCTCATTATATTTTCTACAAGAAACAAATACAGATTACAATGTTATAATTACCACTGTAATTAAAAGTACACTTTTCTACTTGCCAGTCTGTGTTTCAAATCTCGGACTGTCTGGCATTTGTACAGTCAACTCTTGTGGACAGCAGGCAGGTCAAGCTCGAGAGATTCTCTTGTGGAATATGTTAAGTAATAGTCATGTAGTGAAATTTATCAGTTTTGAAGCCTCGGATAACTGCAAACACAGTTCCATGGAATGCCTCAACCAACTAAACATTTCTGTCTGCCAATTTTGTCATTAAAAGTTTATTTAAATTAATAATGAGATAAAATGGCAGGTATTTTGTAAGGCAAAATGATAAATTATTAAAATGAGTATTCTATTGTTTGAATAGAAAGGTTTGAAAATTATGAGAACTGTTAAAGCAGATAGGCCTTAAATAAATATAATAATTTCTGAACCAAATCGATACACATTTCAATGTTAGAACCAACCTGTATTTTCTAAGGTTGTGTGCTGTTATTAAAAGTTTTGAAAATCTCTTCCTCCTGTTTTGTTATTTATATATTTTATTGAATATTTAAAATAGGTCATTTTCCATTAAATATTGATTATACTTTATATTCTAATCTGAATAATTTATTTAACTACTTAAAAACAGACTCTAACATCAACCTGGTAATGAATATAGATGACTGAACTACACTGTTCTGACATCAACATGGTAATGAATATAGAGGACTGAACTACACCGTTCTGATGTCGAGTTGGTAATGAATCCAGACGACTGAACTACACTGTTCTGACGTCAAGTTGGTAATGAATCAAGACGACTGAACTACACTGTTCTTATAAAGAGAATTGTTTGTTTCACCAGTTTGGCACCATCATTTTTTTCACATAATGTTCATAATGGTAACTTGAACATAATTGTAATAGTGGTTTTTACTGCTACATGTATTCAAAACAACAGAGCTACTACAGTGTTACACTGGTTCAAGAATTTCATATTTCTTGATGTTCTTCCTCATTTTCACTGACTCCACTTTCCTCAGAGTTCCAACTGTTTATTCAAAAGTTTCTATTGTGTAAGAATTCTGAACCCACATATTTTTTAAAGTATAAACTCTGCGTATTTTCGTTTTTTGCACTTCACTAGTTACTGTTGGAAGTCCTGAAAACTCATTTTTTGTCATGAGGTCCTAGTGAAGTATTTGAAAGTCTGAACTCCTTTTTGTTACGTCAATTACTATGTATGTAAACATTGGGTTGAGAAAATTTTTTACGTAGAGGAGTGAACATAGTTTCGAATTTTTTTGGTCATCATAAAAAGAGTAACAAACATCAAATTGGATTACTTTGAAAACTTTTACATTTAGTAAACAGTTGATACTAAAGACACCATTTACTTGATCAGGTCACCTGTCATCTGTACAGTAGCCAATCTAGGCTTTACTGATTCATCAATAAACTTTTATTTTTAAGGCCAGTCAGAATTGTTATTACAGTACTTTGATTGTCTTTGTATTCTTATCAGTAATGTTTGTGAGTTTTAGAATATTATTGAGTTAATAATATTGAAAGAAAATTGTTTAATTATGTTGCATGTAATCATTTTAACCTGTGATAAATGTACAGAACAAGTTTTATAAATGTTTACCATGTAGAACCTGTTGTTCTATAAGTACATGTTGTTATTGTGTAGGACATGTTCTGTAAGTATTGTTTACTGTTGGTTGAATATTCAAATCTAATCATCGAACGTGTTAATTTGTCAGCTGTGGGGGTGTTATAACATGGTGGTCAGTCCTACTATTTTTTGGTAAAAGAGTTGATGGTTTTAAATAGCTACAATTCCCCTAGACTATCACTTCAAAATTGAGGATGGGTCTTGAGTTGCATTTTGTGAAATTCACCAAAAACAAACCCTCAATGTTGTCTTTTGCAGCTTTATCCATGCTAGTTTTTAACAATCAATATAAAGTGGAATATCTTGTTGATTTTCTGTTTCTGATAAATGTAACTATCTTGAATCACTCCTATAAATTTCTCCTTCACAATGTAACTTCATACACTTCAAGTCAATATGTTTAAGAGTAGCTGCGGTTATTATTGGTCAAGAATCATTATTAGTAACACAGCTTCTTCTATTATCTGTTCACTATTGTCATTATTAGTAACACAGCTGCTGCTATTATTGGTTCAGTATTGTTATTCATTATCAGTAACACACCTGCTACTGTTATTGGTTCAGTATTGTCATTATGAGTAAGAGAGCTGCTGCTGTTATTGGTTCAGTATTGTCATTATGAGTAAGAGAGCTGCTGCTGTTATTGGTTCAGTATTGCTATTCATTATCAGTAACACAGCTGCTGCTGTTATTGGTTCAGTATTGTCATTATGAGTAAGATAGCTGCTGCTGTTATTGGTTCAGTATTGTTAGTCATTATCAGTAACACAGCTGCTGCTGTTATTGGTTCAGTATTGTTAGTCATTATCAGTAAAACAGCTGCTGCTGCTATTATTGGTTCAGTATTGTTAGTCATTATCAGTAACACAGCTGCTGCTGCTATTATTGGTTCAGTATTGTTAGTCATTATCAGTAACACAGCTGCTGCTGCTATTATTGGTTCAGTATTGTTAGTCATTATCAGTAACACAGCTGCTGCTGCTATTATTGGTTCAGTATTGTTAGTCATTATCAGTAACACAGCTGCTGCTGCTATTATTGGTTCAGTATTGTTAGTCATTATCAGTAACACAGCTGCTGCTGCTGTTATTGGTTCAGTATTGTTAGTCATTATGAGTAACACAGCTGCTGCTATTATTGGTTCACTATTGTTAGTCATTATCAGTAACACAGCTGCTGCTGCTATTATTGGTTCAGTATTGTTAGTCATTATCAGTAACACAGCTGCTGCTGCTATTATTGGTTCAGTATTGTTAGTCATTATCAGTAACACAGCTGCTGCTGCTATTATTGGTTCAGTATTGTTAGTCATTATCAGTAACACAGCTGCTGCTATTATTGGTTCAGTATTGTTAGTCATTATGAGTAACACAGCTGCTGCTATTATTGGTTCACTATTGTTAGTCATTATCAGTAAAACAGCTGCTGCTGTTATTGGTTCAGTATTGTTAGTCATTATCAGTAACATAGCTGCTGCTGCTATTATTGGTTCAGTATTGTTAGTCATTATCAGTAACACAGCTGCTGCTGCTATTATTGGTTCAGTATTGTTAGTCATTATCAGTAACACAGCTGCTGCTGCTATTATTGGTTCAGTATTGTTAGTCATTATCAGTAACACAGCTGCTGCTGCTGTTATTGGTTCAGTATTGTTAGTCATTATCAGTAACACAGCTGCTGCTGTTATTGGTTCAGTATTGTTAGGCATTATCAGTAACACAGCTGCTGCTGCTGTTATTGGTTCAGTATTGTTAGGCATTATCAGTAACACAGCTGCTGCTGCTGTTATTGGTTCAGTATTGTCAGGCATTATCAGTAACACAGCTGCTGCTGCTGTTATTGGTTCAGTATTGTTAGTCATTATGAGTAACACAGCTGCTGCTATTATTGGTTCAGTATTGTTAGTCATTATCAGTAACACAGCTGCTGCTATTATTGGTTCAGTATTGTTAGTCATTATGAGTAACACAGCTGCTGCTATTATTGGTTCAGTATTGTTAGTCATTATGAGTAACACAGCTGCTGCTATTATTGGTTCAGTATTGTTAGTCATTATCAGTAAAACAGCTGCTGCTGTTATTGGTTCAGTATTGTTAGTCATTATCAGTAACACAGCTGCCGCTGCTGTTATTGGTTCAGTATTGTTAGTCATTATCAGTAACACAGCTGCCGCTGCTGTTATTGGTTCAGTATTGTTAGGCATTATCAGTAACACAGCTGCCGCTGCTGTTATTGGTTCAGTATTGTTAGGCATTATCAGTAACACAGCTGCCGCTGCTGTTATTGGTTCAGTATTGTTAGGCATTATCAGTAACACAGCTGCTGCTGCTGTTATTGGTTCAGTATTGTTAGGCATTATCAGTAACACAGCTGCTGCTGCTGTTATTGGTTCAGTATTGTTAGTCATTATGAGTAACACAGCTGCTGCTGTTATTGGTTCAGTATTGTTAGTCATTATCAGTAACACAGCTGCTGCTGCTGTTATTGGTTCAGTATTGCTATTCATTATCAGTAACACAGCTGCTGCTGTTATTGGTTCAGTATTGCTATTCATTATCAGTAACACAGCTGCTGCTGTTATTGGTTCAGTATTGTTATTCATTATCAGTAACACACCTGCTACTGTTATTGGTTCAGTATTGTCATTATGAGTAAGAGAGCTGCTGCTGTTATTGGTTCAGTACTGTCATCATCAGTAACACAGCTTATGCTATTATTGGTTCAGTATTGTCATTATCAGTAACACAGCTGCTGCTATTATTGGTTCAGTATTGTTAGTCATTATCAGTAACACAGCTGCTGCTATTATCGGTTCAGTATTGTTAGTCATTATCAGTAACACAGCTGCTGCTGTTATTGGTTCAGTATAGCTGCTGCTGTTATTGGTTCAGTATAGCTGCTGCTGTTATTGGTTCAGTATTGTTAGTCATTGTCAGTAACACAGCTGCTGCTGTTATTGGTTCAGTATTGTTAGTCATTATCAGTAACACAGCTGCTGCTGCTATTATTGGTTCAGTATTGTCATTATCAGTAACACAGCTGCTGCTATTATTGGTTCAGTATTGTCATTATCAGTAACACAGCTGCTGCTATTATTGGTTCAGTATTGTCATTATGAGTAAGATAGCTACTGCTGTTATTGGATCAGTATTGTTAGACATTATCAGTAACACAGCTGCTGCTGTTATTGGTTCAGTATTGTCATTATGAGTAAGATAGCTGCTGCTGTTATTGGTTCAGTATTGTTAGTCATTATCAGTAAAACAGCTGCTGCTGCTATTATTGGTTCAGTATTGTTAGTCATCAGTAACACAGCTGCTGCTGCTATTATTGGTTCAGTATTGTTAGTCATTATCAGTAACACAGCTGCTGCTGCTGCTGTTATTGGTTCAGTATTGTTAGGTATTATCAGTAACACAGCTGCTGCTGCTGTTATTGGTTCAGTATTGTTAGTCATTATGAGTAACACAGCTGCTGCTGTTATTGGTTCAGTATTGTTAGTCATTATCAGTAACACAGCTGCTGCTGCTGTTATTGGTTCAGTATTGCTATTCATTATCAGTAACACAGCTGCTGCTGTTATTGGTTCAGTATTGTCATTATGAGTAAGATAGCTGCTGCTGTTATTGGTTCACTATTGTTAGTCATTATCAGTAAAACAGCTGCTGCTGTTATTGGTTCAGTATTGTTAGTCATTATCAGTAACACAGCTGCTGCTGCTGTTATTGGTTCAGTATTGTTAGTCATTATGAGTAACACAGCTGCTGCTGTTATTGGTTCAGTATTGTTAGTCATTATCAGTAACACAGCTGCTGCTGCTGTTATTGGTTCAGTATTGCTATTCATTATCAGTAACACAGCTGCTGCTGTTATTGGTTCAGTATTGTCATTATGAGTAAGATAGCTGCTGCTGTTATTGGTTCAGTATTGTTAGTCATTATCAGTAACACACCTGCTACTGTTATTGGTTCAGTATTGTCATTATGAGTAAGAGAGCTGCTGCTGTTATTGGTTCAGTATTGTTAGTCATTATCAGTAAAACAGCTGCTGCTGTTATTGGTTCAGTATTGTTAGTCATTATGAGTAACACAGCTGCTGCTATTATTGGTTCAGTATTGTTAGTCATTATCAGTAACACAGCTGCTGCTGTTATGGGTTCAGTATTGTTAGTCATTATCAGTAACACAGCTGCTGCTGCTGTTATTGGTTCAGTATTGTTAGTCATTATCAGTAACACAGCTGCTGCTGCTGTTATGGGTTCAGTATTGTTAGTCATTATCAGTAACACAGCTGCTGCTGCTGTTATGGGTTCAGTATTGTTAGTCATTATCAGTAACACAGCTGCTGCTATTATTGGTTCAGTATTGTTAGTCATTATCAGTAACACAGCTGCTGCTGCTGTTATTGGTTCAGTATTGTTAGTCATTATCAGTAACACAGCTGCTGCTGCTGTTATTGGTTCAGTATTGTTAGGCATTATCAGTAACACAGCTGCTGCTGCTGTTATTGGTTCAGTATTGTTAGGCATTATCAGTAACACAGCTGCTGCTGCTGTTATTGGTTCAGTATTGTTAGGCATTATCAGTAACACAGCTGCCGCTGCTGTTATTGGTTCAGTATTGTTAGGCATTATCAGTAACACAGCTGCCGCTGCTGTTATTGGTTCAGTATTGTTAGGCATTATCAGTAACACAGCTGCCGCTGCTGTTATTGGTTCAGTATTGTTAGGCATTATCAGTAACACAGCTGCTGCTGTTATTGGTTCAGTATTGTTAGTCATTATCAGTAACACAGCTGCTGCTGTTATTGGTTCAGTATTGTTAGTCATTATCAGTAACACAGCTGCTGCTGCTGTTATTGGTTCAGTATTGTTAGTCATTATCAGTAACACAGCTGCTGCTGTTATGGGTTCAGTATTGTTAGGCATTATCAGTAACACAGCTGCTGCTATTATTGGTTCAGTATTGTTAGTCATTATGAGTAACACAGCTGCTGCTATTATTGGTTCAGTATTGTTAGTCATTATCAGTAAAACAGCTGCTGCTGTTATTGTTTCAGTATTGTTAGTCATTATCAGTAACACAGCTGCTGCTGCTGTTATTGGTTCAGTATTGTTAGTCATTATCAGTAACACAGTTGCTGCTGCTGTTGTTATTGGTTCAGTATTGTTAGTCATTATCAGTAACACAGCTGCTGCTGTTATTGGTTCAGTATTGTTAGGCATTATCAGTAACACAGCTGCTGCTGCTGTTATTGGTTCAGTATTGTTAGGCATTATCAGTAACACAGCTGCTGCTGTTATTGGTTCAGTATTGTTAGTCATTATCAGTAACACAGCTGCCGCTGCTGTTATTGGTTCAGTATTGTTAGGCATTATCAGTAACACAGCTGCCGCTGCTGTTATTGGTTCAGTATTGTTAGGCATTATCAGTAACACAGCTGCCGCTGCTGTTATTGGTTCAGTATTGTTAGGCATTATCAGTAACACAGCTGCTGCTGCTGTTATTGGTTCAGTATTGTTAGGCATTATGAGTAACACAGCTGCTGCTGCTGTTATTGGTTCAGTATTGTTAGTCATTGAGTAACACAGCTGCTGCTGTTATTGGTTCAGTATTGTTAGTCATTATCAGTAACACAGCTGCTGCTGCTGTTATTGGTTCAGTATTGTTAGTCATTATCAGTAACACAGCTGCTGCTGTTATTGGTTCAGTATTGTTAGTCATTATCAGTAACACAGCTGCTGCTGCTGTTATTGGTTCAGTATTGTTAGTCATTATCAGTAACACAGCTGCTGCTGTTATTGGTTCAGTATTGTTAGTCATTATGAGTAACACAGCTGCTGCTATTATTGGTTCAGTATTGTTAGTCATTATCAGTAAAACAGCTGCTGCTGTTATTGTTTCAGTATTGTTAGTCATTATCAGTAACACAGTTGCTGCTGCTGTTGTTATTGGTTCAGTATTGTTAGTCATTATCAGTAACACAGCTGCTGCTGTTATTGGTTCAGTATTGTTAGTCATTATCAGTAACACAGCTGCTGCTGCTGTTTTTGGTTCAGTATTGTTAGTCATTATCAGTAACACAGCTTCTGCTGTTATGGGTTCAGTATTGTTAGGCATTATCAGTAACACAGCTGCTGCTGTTATTGGTTCAGTATTGTTAGGCATTATCAGTAACACAGCTGCCGCTGCTGTTATTGGTTCAGTATTGTTAGTCATTATCAGTAACACAGCTGCCGCTGCTGTTATTGGTTCAGTATTGTTAGGCATTATCAGTAACACAGCTGCCGCTGCTGTTATTGGTTCAGTATTGTTAGGCATTATCAGTAACACAGCTGCTGCTGTTATTGGTTCAGTATTGTTAGGCATTATCAGTAACACAGCTGCGCTGCTGTTATTGGTTCAGTATTGTTAGGCATTATCAGTAACACAGCTGCTGCTGCTGTTATTGGTTCAGTATTGTTAGGCATTATCAGTAACACAGCTGCTGCTGCTGCTGTTATTGGTTCAGTATTGTCAGTCATTATCAGTAACACAGCTGCTGCTGTTATTGGTTCAGTATTGTTAGTCATTATCAGTAACACAGCTGCCGCTGCTGTTATTGGTTCAGTATTGTTAGGCATTATCAGTAACACAGCTGCCGCTGCTGTTATTGGTTCAGTATTGTTAGGCATTATCAGTAACACAGCTGCTGCTGCTGTTATTGGTTCAGTATTGTTAGGCATTATCAGTAACACAGCTGCTGCTGCTGTTATTGGTTCAGTATTGTTAGTCATTATGAGTAACACAGCTGCTGCTGTTATTGGTTCAGTATTGTTAGTCATTATCAGTAACACAGCTGCTGCTGCTGTTATTGGTTCAGTATTGTTAGTCATTATCAGTAACACAGCTGCTGCTGTTATTGGTTCAGTATTGTTAGTCATTATCAGTAACACAGCTGCTGCTGCTGTTATTGTTTCAGTATTGTTAGGCATTATCAGTAACACAGCTGCTGCTGCTGTTATTGGTTCAGTATTGTTAGTCATTATCAGTAACACAGCTGCTGCTATTATTGGTTCAGTGTTGTCATTATCAGTAACACAGCTGGTGTTATTGTTAGTTCAGTA
Source organism: Tachypleus tridentatus (assembly GCF_004210375.1). Classification (NCBI taxonomy): domain Eukaryota; kingdom Metazoa; phylum Arthropoda; class Merostomata; order Xiphosura; family Limulidae; genus Tachypleus; species Tachypleus tridentatus. Next base: position 3,107,257 of record NC_134834.1, read on the forward strand.
ATGTCATTATCAGTAACAACTGCTGCTATTATTGGTTCAGTGTTGTCATTATCAGTAACACAGCTGCTGTTATTGTTAGTTCAGTAATGTCATTATCAGTAACACAGCTGCTGCTGCTATTATTGGTTCAGTATTGTTAGTCATTATCAGTAACACAGCTGCTGCTGCTATTATTGGTTCAGTATTGTTAGTCATTATCAGTAACACAGCTGCTGCTGCTATTATTGGTTCAGTATTGTTAGTCATTATCAGTAACACAGCTGCTGCTGCTATTATTGGTTCAGTATTGTTAGTCATTATCAGTAACACAGCTGCTGTCTACACATGAGTTTAATGCCTTGACTGTGTTTTCCGTACCAAAGCTGTAATTCCTGCTATAGAGATATCCCATTCTTCTAAAGTAGTCTACTGCTGTTAAAAATCTTATCATGCATTGGAATGTAATTTATGTTTCAGTTAATCTCCATATCTAACCAAGTTTAGAATGTAAGTTTTTTATTAGAAGTTGGCTCCTCATGCATTTTGTAAGTTAAACTTCTAACATAAGAATAACTGTTAAGCTTATTCCTAGATTTACTTTATTTATAGGTGTACAAAACTTGTTTCCAAGCTTATAACTCAAACTATTGAGTAAAATGTTCTGGTGTTGCACATCTCTAGTAATGATGTAGATCTGAGAGTAATCTTACAAGAAATTGTGATTTAATAACTAATGAATATGTAACACTGGTATGTTGAGGACATTTATCATGTTAATGTTAAATAGCCTGATGTAGAATAATGGTTGTATCAATAACCTGAGTTCCTGTTTACTTCCAGTTGCCGTGTGGTCGAGCACACCGAGAGCCTGTAAAAATGTCTTCACAAGATAAACTAACTCGTATTGCCATCGTGAATAATGATAAGTGTAAACCAAAACGATGCAGGCAAGAGTGCAAGAAGTCTTGTCCTGTGGTGAGAATGGGTATGTATCTTAGTGGAGAAACAAACATTAGAGGTCTCTATATTTCATTAACAACATAAGTTAGATGTTTCCTATCTATCAGAAGGAAAATGTTGGTGCTTTATTGAAAAGGACAACTTAAGTGTCATTTACTAGGGTTTGTAATTTGTAAAAACATCAAAATAATATTGGTTTAATTTTTAATCTGTTGGGAGATACTGTAGTAAAACATCTGTGAATGTTAAATTATACATGTAATTATAAAAAGTTAACCCTTATCCTGTCAATGTCCCTGTTTAGGGATATGACAATTTTGACTATCAGACAGAGTTAACCATTACCCTGCCAGTGTCCCCGTGTAGGGATATGACATAGTTCTTGATATCAGTTTGAGTCGACCAGCTCAGGGACTCCAAGGACTGTTATCTGAGTCACCAACAAACCAGGCTGGTAGCCAGTGATATGTCCACTTCTCAGTTAGAGGAGCAGTTCTGTGTCTAAAACATGAACAGACAGCCAATAAGGCAACAAACTGAAGTTAATTGTAGTGAAATGAAAATGTTGATGAAATTGGACTTGATTTTGAGGGTGACTGTGGTTCATAATGTTTGACTGAGAAGCAATATTTTCCAGTAGTTATAGTTAACCAAATTGAATGAAACTGTGTACAGACTTACAAAGAGTATCTGGTTTCAGCTTTAAGTAGTATTGACTTGATTTTGAGGGTGACTGTGGTTCATAATGTTTGACTGAGAAGCAATATTTTCCAGTAGTTATAGTTAACCAAACTGAATGAAACTGTGTACAGACTTACAAAGAGTATCTGGTTTCAACTTTAAGTAGTATTGACTTGATTTTGAGGGTGACTGTGGTTCATAATGTTTGACTGAGAAGCAATATTTTCCAGTAGTTATAGTTAACCAAATTGAATGAAACTGTGTACAGACTTACAAAGAGTATCTGGTTTCAGCTTTAAGTAGTATTGACTTTATTTTGAGGGTGACTGTGGTTCATAATGTTTGACTGAGAAGCAATATTTTCCAGTAGTTATAGTTAACCAAATTGAATGAAACTGTGTACAGACTTACAAAGAGTATCTGGTTTCAGCTTTAAGTAGTATTTCTTCTGGAGAACTTGAATAGATGTTGCTGTTTATTAATATGAATCTAATTTCTTCAAGACTGGTGAGTAGTTTATGCACAGTACGTAAAGCTAACAAGCGGTTGTTTTTTAAGACAACGGAAATATTTTATATACAACTGATGTTGATTGTCTAGCATACAATAGATATTAAAAGCCTTTTTGCTTGCAAGGGAAGTCTTCAGTGGACATTAACATAACGTATCTTTAACCCTTAACCATACTGAATGTATTGTGAAAGTATATCCATGAACAATGGTTTTATTATTTCTCTAGGTAAACTCTGTATTGAAGTAACTCCTAATGACAAAATAGCCACCATTTCTGAAGAGCTATGTATTGGTTGTGGTATCTGTGTAAAAGTGAGTTTTGTTTTGGTGATTATTACTAGTGATTTAAGATGGAGGGTTACTGATGTTCAGTTCAATCTTTTTTTATATGAATTGTTTGCTGTATGTCTGTCTTCATTAGTAGATTGTTTTAAGTTTAAAAGCTTAACAGTCTTGTGTTTAAAGTTCACGATGCTTTGTTTTTTCTTGTAGTTTTACTTTAAAGCATTATTTATTCTTATCTTGATATTTTGGTGTTTGTAGAATTACTTTTGTTTATTTCCTAGGGGAAATAGGGCTAGAACGATCACATTCACTGTTTTTAGTCATTTGTAGATGGTATTAGACTGTAAAATAAAACACAATCTCAACACATTTTACCCATTATGTTACTGTTAGTTGTCATGTGGAGGAAATTAACACTATTGTCAGTTGATGAAACATGTTGTACAGTTAATATTTAGTCACAACATCTATGATATGCAGAACAACATGTTACCTCTCGTCATTGATTAAAACTGGTGTGTTTTCCTATTATGTTGAATAATTACGTGATTGATATAAAAACGGTTATTTCAGTAGATGAAAATAACCGTTATATAAAAGTATGAAACTTCATTCAAAACTTGTTAATAAACAAAACCACATTAGGTTAATACAGTGGTATTGAAAAACTAGGGTAGTTACTTAATGCACTTTGTAAATAATGAATCTTATAATCAGTGAGATGTTCCAGAGTCCAGTCCTAACACATTTTGAATTAGCTGTGTGCCATATTTGTTGTTTATCCATGATTGTTTTGGTTTTTGTCCTTGTAAATAAAATATACCATCAGTATTACAAATAATTCCACTAATTGCTAGTGGGGTCTGTGAAGCTGAATCCTGCTCTGCTGCCAGTTAGTACTCCAAACTCTGCTAGATGCACAATAAATTTTAAGTAGTGTAATAAATCTCCCTATAATTGTGGTTTTTACAGGACACACTAACTGATTTGATCTGTTGGGCATGCTCAGAAGATAGGATATTAGTCCAATTAAAGTAGTTCTAATATTTGTGATGACAATATAGTTAACAGAAATGATTGGTTTTAATGAATTGTTTTTTGTCAGTTCTGTAATTTGAAGGGTAAGTTACCCCTAGCAGGAAAGATTCAAGAAGAAGACTTACAAGTATAATTAGTTTACTTGTGTGTTTAAATATGTATGTGTAAGTGAAATTGTAACAAACAAGAAAAGAAACAGTGCATCTAAAAAACATACATACATTAATTTGGCACACACACCATAAGATTGGTAGTTACACATCTTGCTCTGGTTTTTGAGGTACTGGCAGAGGTAAGACCCAAATTATATGAGGGATACATCATCTATTCAGTTTAACCTCAGTTTTGTGAGTTTCACATTCTTAAAAAAAAAGTGCGTGTGGGTTCTGTAATCTACAACATCACATACCTTTACCACCTTTCACTGTCCTCAGCCAGATGTGGAAAGGCTGCTGGGTTAAAAAAAACACAGAAAACATATCTTTGTGTGTATGTGATAGTGTTATACCTATAACAACGTATCTTTGTGTGTATAAATGTAGGTATGTGATAGTGTTGTACCTATAACAACGTATCTTTGTGTGTATAAATGTAGGTATGTGATAGTGTTGTACCTATAACAACGTATCTTTGCGTGTATAAACGTGTGTATGTGATAGTGTTATACCTATAACAACGTATTTTTGCGTGTATAAACGTGTGTATGTGATAGTGTTATACGTATAACAACGTATCTTTGCGTGTGTGTGTGTGTTCTACTAGTAGCTACGTGTCTTTGCGTGTGTGTGTGTGATGATATATTCTATGTGTAACCTAACCAAGTGTTTTTTTCATGCACTGAGTGTTTTGAATAAAACTTTTAACTGGCTATAGTGATAAAACTGTTTGTGACTTGTATAAATTAAGAGCATGTGTGGTTTTATCATTACTCAGATATGAACTCCAAGCTTTTAGAATGGATACGTTATTCAGTTATGTTTGTTGAACATTAAACGTATTTCAAAAATAAATACATATTTTTGTTATTTTTCAACCAACAGAAATGCCCGTTCGAAGCTATATCTATTATAAATCTACCCAGCAACTTGCAAAAGGACACCACACATCGGTACAATCAAAACTCATTTAAGCTTCACAGGTGATTGGTTTTACTTTTTTAGATTTCCTTTTAATGTAGATATGTAATAAGAACACAAGTTTATGTTGATAAAAGAGCTGAAATGTGGATCTAGTTAGTCATATATTTTACAATTTAATAATTGTCATTTTTTTATTTCATAATTCTTTTAGCATGTTTACTGTAAGCTGAAATTAGTGTCAGTAATAACATTAACAGACTCTGGACAACAGATACCAAATAAATGTTAGTGTAGGTTTAATGTTGAAAACTATCCTGTCTTACTAACCCTGTACAGTGTGCATGTGAGATCAACTTGGCTACATCTTGCTTGGTCACAGTTAGTAGTTTAATCTTGACAATGGTCCTGTCTTACTAACTCTATACAGTGTACATGTGAGATCAACTTGCTACCTCTTGCTTGGTCACAGTTAGTAGTTTAATCTTGACAATGGTCCTGTCTTACTAACCCTATACAGTGTACATGTGAGATCAACTTGGCTACATCTTGTTTGGTCACAGTTAGTAGTTTATAGTACCTTTTGACTAATTTTTAGTGTTGTCACTTTTTTCATTGAGATGACTGAGTTGTAATTAAAAGTACTAATATTTATTATGTAGCACCTGTCACATTATCCAGTTATAATCATTATGGCAGTTATTATAACTGTAAAGTTTTGAGTTGTGAATATTAAACATGTGATTAAAGTATTATATTGATGTATTTATAGCTATACTAAGAAGTTGTCATTGATGAAATTTGCTTGTGATTTGCCATCTGGACAGTTTACAGTTCAAGGAAAATCATTGAAAGTGTAATATATACAAGAGGAATATTTGAATACAAGATTTTTAGTTTGTATTAAAAACTGTTATCATTTGGATAATTATTTAAACTTTGTTAATGTTTTTTTTGTTGAAATGTGAAATTGTTACATCATGAATTTTACCACTATCAAGATCTTTATTATGAGTTTTGTTTTACAAATATCCTTTAGATGTATTCAAAATTCCCTCTGTATATATGTAAAAACTTTGTGAACCTGACGATGACCGAAGAAGGTCAAAACATTGTTTGCTCCTGTATGTAAAATATTTTCTCAATCTAACAAGTCGTTTTTACATATATATTTCGCTACAAGTGGGTTTTCTCGACATCACTGATCAAAATTCCCTCTAGTTATTATTTAATCAGTTTTTATTTTTTGTAACTTAAGTTTAGAGTATTTACTATTGTCACAGAATAATTATTCAAATATTGAAAAGAACTGAAGTTTTCAGTTTTTGTCTAAAGAGAGCACTTGTTATGTAACGCTGATAACTTCCTTTTTGGTAGATAAAATCAGTCTGGTGAAACTTGTTATTTGGTTTTGAAATCCAGTCGTAAACAACTCTTGTTTCCAAATAGTATTCTACTAATTACAATCGTAGCAGCAGATTTGAAAAGAAATTTCAGAATTATTGGTTCAGCTTTATTTTGACTTAGTTTCATATTAGTTGTTTGTTTGAAGGTGTTTATTTTATCTAGGCTTCCTACACCTCGACCAGGGGAAGTTTTGGGTTTGGTTGGGACCAATGGCATTGGAAAATCTACTGCTTTGAAAATTTTGGCCGGAAAGCTAAAACCTAACTTGGGTCGATTTAATGTAAGTTTAAATATAGATAAAATTTTAAATTTTTGTGTGGATGTAAATGTGACAGAATTTGGCAGAAGTAATAATTTGTAATCTTATTTAACCTGGAGGGGTCTAGTGTATGAATTATTTCATCAAGAGAAACTATACTTTCAGTTTGTTCTTCTATAAATATGTCACAAAGTATTTTTAAATGTGCTGTGTTATTGTTTGAATACTTTTTCTTTCTCAGTACCTTTAGTCTAATTAAGACAAATGTTACCTTGAACCATTGAGTTATGAGGGTGTTTCTTTACTTAAAGGCTCCTCCTGATTGGACAGAAATTTTGGCGTACTTCCGAGGCTCCGAACTACAGAATTACTTTACAAAGATTCTGGAAGATGATCTGAAAGCTATCATCAAACCTCAGTACGTGGACCAAATCCCTAAAGCTGTTAAGGTCAGAAATAGTTTGTTTGTTTCTATTGTTAGATGTGTATGTAAACTACAGTTATCCACATGTTCTGAAGAACTTGTGAACCCAGTAAATGTGGTTGTACTACTCAGATGGATTCCCTAAAGATTGATTTTTGCAACCATTTCGGGCTCATCACCTTAGTAAGGGCTCATCTGAGCGACAGTAAAATAAACAAAATAAGTGTCAAACAGATCCTTAATGTTTGCTTTAGAGGAAGGGCTTTAACAATAGCTTGTGGCTCCACTTGCAATAATTTTAACAATTTTCTGTTGCTGGGTGCCTTTGATAGTGGTAACTGTTTTAGATTGTAATGAAATGTACGACTTGGTAGGAAAGTGAGTTTTATTCAAAAAATATTATTTTACATAAAAATTAATATTTATTAGGCTAGAAAGCTATTTACACTATATGTCTGTATAATTACACATGACTAGGCTTGTTTTTGTTTTCTTATCACCAATGACAGTGTATGTGATATGATTACCCAGACTTTCCTCTGGTTTAAAGGTGTTCATAGGTTGTTTAGAGACAGGACTTGTTTTAGTTAACTTTGATTTTTGGTTGATTTAGGTTTGACGTGTTATAACACCACATTACAATAAAAACTGTAAGGTGTGGCAACTGATGACCATTATTGTTTTACTGTTCACCACCTAGATAACGTTAAACAAGAATGAGGCTGCCTTTGACAGCCAGTAGTAAATATCCTAAGATAAATATCAGTTCTTCTGTTACTGCAGGGCTCTGTTCAACAACTGCTTGACAAAAAGGACGAACTACGGAATCAAGATTCTGTCTGTGAAATGTTAGGTGAGTAAATAGACGTGTTCCTTAGTTTCAGAAACTAACATGGACTGAATGTTAAATAGACGTGTTCCTTAGTTTCAGAAACTAACATGGACTGAATGTTAAATAGACGTGTCCCTTAGTTTCAGAAACTAACATGGACTGAATGTTAAATAGACGTGTCCCTTAGTTTCAGAAACTAGCATGGACTGAATGTTAATAACATGATTAAGAATACAAAGTTTAAAACAAACCTGTCAGTTCACGTTAAAATGTGTTTAATAAAGTTCATTTCAAAACATATTTACCATGTGCTGACAATATCTCTGTTTGTAAACATTCGTCTTGCATGCTCCAATCTTTTATTGTCCATTCAAATGCTCTTAATAATACCTGGTTTGAATATTTCTCTACCTTTGTTAGTGCACTATGTATTCTGGTACAGTACAAAAGCTCCTAACTTAATGTAATCACTTTTCTTGATACAGTGATGTGCATCATCCTGTTATAGTGTGTGATTTTTGTGCCACATCGTGGATTTAATTCAAATTATAATTTCAAAAAACTAAATTAGGTGCTTACCAGATAGTGTTAACATATTATCATGGACTATGATGAGTAGGGCTGAAGGGCCTGTTTCTACTTATCAGTTATTACTTTTGTCAGCAAGTTGATTAGTCTGATCTCTCATCATTTATTTTATGGAGTCTCTATGGTGGGGGTGGAGCTGTCTATGTTTTTATCTCCTGAGAGATGGACACATTCATTAGGCTTAGGACCTCTGAAGTTTGTGTTGTTGTTGAGAGAGTTTGGATTCTGTTTACTGACACTGTTCTTTACTACGTCCACGTCTTGTGAATCTGATTTACATTCTACTTCTTTTATTCAATTCATTCTTTTGATTTGTGAGATTGTGGAACTTTTCTTTATCCCATATAAGTCTATTCCTCCCTTGTGGGTGGAGATTTAGTTTCTCATCCTTCCTGATGTTTCTGGTTCAGAATACGAGATTTACCGTTTTATTACGTGACAGGATAGATAGACCTTATATCTTTGTCGTATGTTTGTTTGCCTTTGTTTTCTGGCTCCTGTTGGAAGTATATTTTTGTTTGGCTGCTGACATGTTGATGCCATAAGTTAGGGTTGTTGGCATGTCTGCAGGACATTTTCTCTCCCCTTAGTTCCTGATATATCCTGATAGGTCCTTTATTTCTAAGCCTCTGACAACTTGGAAGGGAATATATCCATCTCTTCAATTCTTTTGACATCTATTTTTCACCTCTGCAATCAATTGTAAACTGATAATTTGGTTTGACATGTCATATCTGAAAGTGTTATGTGACCCACTTAACCTCGTTTTATAATGATCTTGATTCATTAAGATCTCTTGACTTCCCCACTTCTAACCAACTTCCATTTTACATATTTTGATCTTTACAAGTGAGGTATATTCTACGTTATATACAGCACATTTCTTTTTGCTGCCCTTTCATTGATACATTGGGGAACTTTTTATAAACTGATATTCAGACTTCTGTCACTGGTTTTTGTCTCAGTCTTTACGTTCTTGGGCAGCTTTATTCTGGTTTTAACAACATTATAAGGAGGAAGGAGTACTTCCTTACATCTTGGTTTCACTGGATCCCACTTTTTGGTGAATGTTGCCCAGAAGGGGAGTGCTTATTTTACTCCAGTTCCACATTACCAACCAATTTGATTATTCTTATTACTAGTTGCAACAGGCTCTGTGGAAATGAGGTGTTCCTTGACACTATCTAGGTGCTTACCAGATAGTGTTAATATATTATCATGGATGATCATGAGTAGGGCTAAAGGGGATTCTGCCTGTTCCTACTTATCATTGGATTGAATAAATTGGGCCAGTTTGCTTTTAAAATGTTGGGGGAACTTAACTCACCTGTTGCAGTGTTTACAGAGCACTGTTCCTCAGGACTCCCCAACATGTATTAATCCCATATTCTAGTAGTGGAGATAGGAGTCCTTACCACATCCAGTTTCTAGTCACTGGGAAGGTGGACAGATGTTCCTCCACTCTTGGAGAAGATGGTGAAGTTATTGGCCCTCCTACTTGGATCCCTGGATGTTTCTCTCAGATGTCAGTAAGAGTGGCTCCAGCCTACTCATAATCCTGGTTAAGATTTGAAACAAAACTATCCATTTGAAGTGTACATGGCCCATCACTTAGATCAATGTTGGTTTTGCATATTGTTCAGGAAAGGAGGTTTAATATCTCCTCATAATTCTGATTCTAAAGTGGTCCCATCATATTCACCATGGATGAGCACAGGTTCCACATCCCCTCCATAATTCCAGGGACAAATGGAATATTCCTTTCCCACTTGATTGGATAGTGAGGTAGAGTGTTCATTATTCCAGACCAGATGAGTTCTGTTCCTTTGGTTGATTACGGCTTGCACGATCCTGCCATTCTGAACTTGTAATGTTGTCTTTTGGACTTTTTCTGGGGGATCAGACAGTTTGTTCACTTAGGTGTTGCTTAATTTCTTCTTGTGATTCGGGTGGTTTGAAACATGTCACTCTATGGTTATAAGTTTGGATCCAAATCAAAAGTGTGTATCATTTTAACATTGCAGTCCATGGGATGTAGGGTCCAACACCAAGTTGTGGAACCTCAGCTATCTCTTGTACTGTTCCACTCTCGAAACAGGAACTTGTTGTCGAGTGAAGAGCATCATACCTGTTGTGGATGCGGTGTGGTTCCCCACTGTTCTCTTATAACACTTTTGTTCTATACAGATGCTCTATGTATAGTTTGTGTCAGCATGGTCCCTCCTCCTCAATGTGGAAGTCTGACTATAGTGACAGTAGATGGTAAGAATGTTTTGGAAGTTAAAAGAGTGTACTGACAAATTGTATATTGTCAAGTGTACTTAGGTATAAAAGACTGAAGCATGTTAGATCAGGGCTTAGATAGGCAAAGCCAATGTTGAAGAATAGCTTAACTTGTGAAATTTATAACACTTTCTTATTGAGTAATGTTGTTAAGTTTATTCAGGCATGACACAAATATAACATTTTCTTGTTTATTGTAAACAAATTATAATTATTATACATAATGTGTTCTCTGTCAAACACATAATGAAATATGATCGTTCCTTGGCAAGTTTTAATCAGTTGTACTGTGTCTATATGATACACAATGGTCAGTGATAAAAATATATGAAAATAAACTGTTTTCACTGTGTGAGTGACACATAACTTTATGCAAGATTGGGTTGTTATTTACTGTATGTTTTTCATGTTATTTCTGCCTCATTAGACCTGAAGAATGTGCGAGACAGGAATGTTGAAAACTTGTCTGGAGGAGAGCTCCAGAGGTTTGCTTGTGCCATGGTGTGTATTCAGAAGGCAGACATGTAGGTACCTCTTTGAGTGACTGTTTCAATAACTTACTGTTAAGTGAATGTATGTATATTCACCTGTGTTTACTTATTTAGTTTAACTTTCTCGTGTTCATTGTTTATAATACCCATATTGTATCTAACAACCATTGTTTACAGCAAGTGTGACTGTACACAAGTACTGTTGTTTATAGTATAACTGTTGAAGCACAATTGTTTACAGTATGTCAGTTATACAAAGTTTCCTTAATCTCTCTCTCTGTTTACATACACTTAACTGTGTATTAAAGTTAAAACCTCATTCTATGAAGTGTTCTATAGTGTAATTATTTTATATCCAACACCTGCTGCTGTTTATAAAACTCTTGATAACCAATGATTAATCTCTTACTTGCTGTTCACAATCTGATAAATTGTGATTATGATGCTTTTGATACATATGAGGTTATCAAAGTTTAACTGATATCATTCAAGGTAGAAAATTAAAACCAAATTCAGAGAAGACTAAAACTGATACTGCTGCAAATTAAAGTCACAAGAATTCATCAGACTAGCCTTCAAGACTGGTTACTAGGATTTATTTTAACTATTTGAATTCTGTGGTTGACTTTTACATTCCTCACACCTCTCTTGTTTCTTTTGAGGCTTTATATGTAATTCACTGTCAATTAAATTTAAGAGTGAAGAAATCCCAGAGTGTGAACTTTTATTGAGGTTTTGAAGGTTTTTCTAACTTGAGTGTGTGTTGACAAACATCATAGTTTTAGTTGTAAGTAGCTTCAAGATTTCTTAGAGCAGTTTTTGGTGCACAGCTGATATATATTTGTTGGTATTCTCTAGATTCATGTTTGATGAACCTTCCAGTTACTTGGATGTCAAGCAAAGACTGAAAGCTGCCCAGGCAATTCGTCACCTAATTCATCCTGACAAGTAAGACTTGAGATGTTTTATTGTGCTGGTGTCACCAGGTAGAAAGTATTGTAGAGTGATTCACCCTGACAATTAAGAATTGAGATGTTTTATTGTGATGGTGTCACCAGGTAGAGAGTATTGTAGAGTGATTCACCCTGACAAGTAACATATAATGAATTATTCTTTTGGTGAAATAATATTTTTTTGTGATGATTTTGTCCCATGATACTGTCAGTATGTGGTTTTTGTTTTTCAGGTACATTATTGTAGTGGAGCATGACTTGTCTGTGTTAGATTACCTGTCTGACTTCATCTGCTGTCTCTATGGAGTTCCTGGTGCATATGGTGTAGTTACATTACCTTTCTCTGTCCGTGAAGGCAAGTTTCAGTTGTGTTTTGTTTGATAAATATTGAATTGGTGTAAGAAGGGTAAGTTAAATGAAAGATGTTTAGTGTACAATTAAATTGTACATCACTGATAAAGTGTTGGATCAATGTAATAAGGTTGAATGAAATATGTTTAGTGTACAAGTTAGCTGATGCATCATTGATAAAGTGTTGGATCAATGTAATAAGGTTGAATGAAAGATGTTTAGTGTACAATTAAATGGTACATCACTGATAAAGTGTTGGATCAATGTAATAAGGTTGAATGAAAGATGTTTAGTGTACAAGTTAGCTGATGCATCATTGATAAAGTGTTGGATCAATGTAATAAGGTTGAATGAAAGATGTTTAGTGTACAATTAAATGGTACATCACTGATAAAGTGTTGGATCAATGTAATAAGGTTGAATGAAATATGTTTAGTGTACAAGTTAGCTGATGCATCATTGATAAAGTGTTGGATCAATGTAATAAGGTTGAATGAAAGATGTTTAGTGTACAATTAAATGGTACATCACTGATAAAGTGTTGGATCAATGTAATAAGGTTGAATGAAAGATGTTTAGTGTACAAGTTAGCTGATGCATCACTGATAAAGTGTTGGATCAATGTAATAAGGTTGAATGAAAGATGTTTAGTGTACAATTAAATGGTACATCACTGATAAAGTGTTGGATCAATGTAATAAGGTTGAATGAAAGATGTTTAGTGTACAAGTTAGCTGATGCATCACTGATAAAGTGTTGGATCAATGTAATAAGGTTGAATGAAAGATGTTTAGTGTACAAGTTAGCTGATGCATCACTGATAAAGTGTTGGATCAATGTAATAAGGTTGAATGAAAGATGTTTAGTGTACAAGTTAGCTGATGCATCACTGATAAAGTGTTGGATCAATGTAATAAGGTTGAATGAAAGATGTTTAGTGTACAAGTAAGCTGATGCATCACTGATAAAGTGTTGGATCAATGTAATAAGGTTGAATGAAAGATGTTTAGTGTACAAGTTAGCTGATGCATCACTGATGAAGTGTTGGATCAATGTAATAAGGTTGAATGAAAGATGTTTAGTGTACAAGTTAGCTGATGCATCACCGATAAAGTGTTGGATCAATGTAATAAGGTTGAATGAAAGATGTTTAGTGTACAAGTTAGCTGATGCATCACTGATAAAGTGTTGGATCAATGTAATAAGGTTGAATGAAAGATGTTTAGTGTACAAGTTAGCTGATGCATCACTGATAAAGTGTTGGATCAATGTAATAAGGTTGAATGAAAGATGTTTAGTGTACAAGTTAGCTGATGCATCACTGATAAAGTGTTGGATCAATGTAATAAGGTTGAATGAAAGATGTTTAGTGTACAAGTTAGCTGATGCATCACTGATAAAGTGTTGGATCAATGTAATAAGGTTGAATGAAAGATGTTTAGTGTACAAGTTAGCTGATGCATCACTGATAAAGTGTTGGATCAATGTAATAAGGTTGAATGAAAGATGTTTAGTGTACAAGTTAGCTGATGCATCACTGATAAAGTGTTGGATCAATGTAATAAGGTTGAATGAAAGATGTTTAGTGTACAAGTTAGCTGATGCATCACTGATGAAGTGTTGGATCAATGTAATAAGGTTGAATGAAAGATGTTTAGTGTACAAGTTAGCTGATGCATCACTGATGAAGTGTTGGATCAATGTAATAAGGTTGAATGAAAGATGTTTAGTGTACAAGTTAGCTGATGCATCACTGATGAAGTGTTGGATCAATGTAATAAGGTTGAATGAAAGATGTTTAGTGTACAAGTTAGCGGATGCATCACTGATAAAGTGTTGGATCAATGTAATAAGGTTGAATGAAAGATGTTTAGTGTACAAGTAAGCTGATGCATCACTGATAAAGTGTTGGATCAATGTAATAAGGTTGAATGAAAGATGTTTAGTGTACAAGTTAGCTGATGCATCACTGATGAAGTGTTGGATCAATGTAATAAGGTTGAATGAAAGATGTTTAGTGTACAAGTTAGCTGATGCATCACTGATAAAGTGTTGGATCAATGTAATAAGGTTGAATGAAAGATGTTTAGTGTACAAGTTAGCTGATGCATCACTGATAAAGTGTTGGATCAATGTAATAAGGTTGAATGAAAGATGTTTAGTGTACAAGTTAGCTGATGCATCACTGATAAAGTGTTGGATCAATGTAATAAGGTTGAATGAAAGATGTTTAGTGTACAAGTTAGCTGATGCATCACTGATAAAGTGTTGGATCAATGTAATAAGGTTGAATGAAAGATGTTTAGTGTACAAGTTAGCTGATGCATCACTGATAAAGTGTTGGATCAATGTAATAAGGTTGAATGAAAGATGTTTAGTGTACAAGTTAGCTGATGCATCACTGATAAAGTGTTGGATCAATGTAATAAGGTTGAATGAAAGATGTTTAGTGTACAAGTTAGCTGATGCATCACTGATAAAGTGTTGGATCAATGTAATAAGGTTGAATGAAAGATGTTTAGTGTACAAGTTAGCTGATGCATCACTGATAAAGTGTTGGATCAATGTAATAAGGTTGAATGAAAGATGTTTAGTGTACAAGTTAGCTGATGCATCACTGATAAAGTGTTGGATCAATGTAATAAGGTTGAATGAAAGATGTTTAGTGTACAAGTTAGCTGATGCATCACTGATAAAGTGTTGGATCAATGTAATAAGGTTGAATGAAAGATGTTTAGTGTACAAGTTAGCTGATGCATCACTGATAAAGTGTTGGATCAATGTAATAAGGTTGAATGAAAGATGTTTAGTGTACAAGTTAGCTGATGCATCACTGATAAAGTGTTGGATCAATGTAATAAGGTTGAATGAAAGATGTTTAGTGTACAAGTTAGCTGATGCATCACTGATAAAGTGTTGGATCAATGTAATAAGGTTGAATGAAAGATGTTTAGTGTACAAGTTAGCTGATGCATCACTGATAAAGTGTTGGATCAATGTAATAAGGTTGAATGAAAGATGTTTAGTGTACAAGTTAGCTGATGCATCACTGATAAAGTGTTGGATCAATGTAATAAGGTTGAATGAAAGATGTTTAGTGTACAAGTTAGCTGATGCATCACTGATAAAGTGTTGGATCAATGTAATAAGGTTGAATGAAAGATGTTTAGTGTACAAGTTAGCTGATGCATCACTGATAAAGTGTTGGATCAATGTAATAAGGTTGAATGAAAGATGTTTAGTGAACAAGTTAGCTGATGCATGATTGATAAAGTGTTGGATTAGTGTAATGGTGTTATTGTTAACAATTTTAAAAGTATAAATGTTTTTTATCCCAGGGATCAACATATTTCTGGATGGGTTTGTTCCAACAGAAAATCTTAGATTTAGAGAAACTTCATTGATTTTCAAAGTAGCAGAAACAGCTACAGAAGAAGAAATTAAGAGAATGTGTCGTTATGAGTACCCAACAATGAAGAAAAGGATGGGTTAGTACTTGTTTAAACAAGTTTTGTTGTCATGGGAACCATTGATGAGTTTACTGTTTGTTTGTGTTTAATCAAGAGAACATCTAATATATTTCAGAACTTTAGTTACTGTCATGTACTATGACAAGCCATCACTGGTAGCTTTACAAAAAATCCATTGAAAACGCAGAAGGTGGGTGGTATTTATTGTATAGAAAACATTGTTTTGTCGAAAACTGGTAAAAAGGTCACTGTTTCCAATGAATACTTTGGTAACCATCATAGTTTAGCCATACAAAGTAAGTTCTGTGTTGAGAAAAATGAAGTTAGTTGTATAAATGTGACATCTTTTGTGGGAGGTTTTCATTTAACACTAACCTACACCACGACCCTCTCTTCAAGCTGATGTTTATTTAACACTAATCTACACCACGACTCTCTCTTCAAGCTGATGTTTATTTAACACTAACCTACACCACGACCCTCTCTTCAAGCTGATGTTTATTTAACACTAATCTACACCACGACCCTCTCTTCAAGCTGATGTTTATTTAACACTAATCTACACCACGACCCTCTCTTCAAGCTGATGTTTATTTAACACTAATCTACACCACACCCTCTCTTCAAGCTGATGTTTATTTAACACTAACCTACACCACGACCCTCTCTTCAAGCTGATGTTTACTTAACACTAATCTACACCACGACCCTCTCTTCAAGCTGATGTTTACTTAACACTAACCTACACCACTCACCCTCTGTTCAGCTGATGTTTACTTAACACTAATCTACACCACGACCCTCTCTTCAAGCTGATGTTTATTTAACACTAATCTACACCACGACCCTCTGTTCAAGCTGATGTTTACTTAACACTAATCTACACCACGACCCTCTCTTCGAGCTGATGTTTATTTAACACTAATCTACACCACGACCCTCTCTTCGAGCTGATGTTTATTTAACACTAATCTACACCACGACCCTCTCTTCGAGCTGATGTTTATTTAACACTAATCTACACCACGACCCTCTCTTCGAGCTGATGTTTATTTAACACTAATCTACACCACGACCCTCTCTTCGAGCTGATGTTTATTTAACACTAATCTACACCACGACCCTCTCTTCAAGCTGATGTTTATTTAACACTAACATACACCACGACCCTCTCTTCAAGCTGATGTTTATTTAACACTAATCTACACCACGACCCTCTCTTCAAGCTGATGTTTATTTAACACTAACATACACCACGACTCTCTCTTCAAGCTGATGTTTATTTAACACTAATCTACACCACGACTCTCTCTTCAAGCTGATGTTTATTTAACACTAATCTACACCACGACCCTCTCTTCAAGCTGATGTTTATTTAACACTAACATACACCACGACCCTCTCTTCAAGCTGATGTTTACTTAACACTAATCTACACCACGACCTCTCTTCAAGCTGATGTTTATTTAACACTAATCTACACCACGACCCTCTCTTCAAGCTGATGTTTATTTAACACTAATCTACACCACGACCCTCTCTTCAAGCTGATGTTTATTTAACACTAACATACACCACTCTCTCTTCAAGCTGATGTTTATTTAACACTAATCTACACCACGACTCTCTTCAAGCTGATGTTTATTTAACACTAACATACACCACGACTCTCTCTTCAAGCTGATGGTTATTTAACACTAATCTACACCACGACTCTCTCTTCAAGCTGATGTTTATTTAACACTAATCTACACCACGACCCTCTCTTCAAGCTGATGTTTATTTAACACTAATCTACACCACGACCCTCTCTTCAAGCTGATGTTTATTTAACACTAACATACACCACGACCCTCTCTTCAAGCTGATGTTTATTTAACACTAACATACACCACTACTCTCTCTTCAAGCTGATGTTTATTTAACACTAACATACACCACGACTCTCTCTTCAAGCTGATGTTTATTTAACACTAATCTACACCACTTACCCTCTCTTCAAGCTGATGTTTATTTAACACTAATCTACACCACGCACTCTCTTCAAGCTGATGTTTACTTAACACTAATCTACACCACAACCCTCTCTTCAAGCTGATGTTTATTTAACACTAACATACAACACAACCCACTTTTCCAATTGATTTTTATATGTCACTAAACTGTACCACAACACTCTTTTCAAACGAATTTTTATTTGACATAATTCTATATTGCAGTCTTTTCTTTCAGGTAATTTTTCTTTATCAGTTGACCCTGGTAGCTTTACTGATTCTGAGATAATTGTGATGCTCGGAGAGAATGGCACAGGGAAGACAACCTTTATCCAGTTGTTAGCTGGTAGACTGAAGCCTGAAGCAGGATGTATGTTTTTATACAGTTACATAATTCATATTTGTCCTGTTTTAATAATTGTAGGAACTTTTACTGTTTATGAAGCGTTTTATTAAAGGTAAAATATTTCTTCAGGTAAAAATTATATTTAAAGAAAATCTAGTGATCTGTAGATCACATATAGTTTCAGTAAATATTGTGTGAAAGATGTCATTATTGTACATATAGTCTATGTTACTTGTGGCTTGCCTAAGGACAGTCTAGCCTGGTGTATATTTTTTTGTATGTGTATATACTGTTGGCTGAGAAAGTGCTGTATTTTTCTCAGTATATATAAGTTTTAAAGACTTATACTACATATAAACAAGTTTAATGATATTAGCTTATGCAATTTACATCTCTAGATAAGATTCACTACTCTAGTTTATTATATGTATTAAACTTAATGGTCTGGCATGGCTAGGTGGGTTAAAGCATTTGACTTGTAACCTGAGGGTCACAGGTTCGAATCTCCATTGCACCAAACATGCTCACCCTTTCAGCTATGGGGGCATTATTATGTGACAGCTAATCCCACTATTTGTTGGTAATAAGTAGCCCAGGAGTTGGCGGTGGGTGGCGATGACTAGCTGCCTTCCTTTTTAGTTTTACGCTGTTAAATTAGGGACAGCTAGTGCAGATAAACATCTTGTAGCTTGGGGTGAAATTAAAAAAACAAACAAAACAATTTAATATTTATTCTTAAGTATTTTTGTGCAATAAATTATTTATTTTCCAGTAAGATTAGTGTATTTTTCATGAACAATCATTATTTAGGTGAGGTTCCTCCTATGCTCATCAGCTACAAACCACAAAAAATTTCACCCAAATCTCAAGGAACAGTGAGACAGTTACTTCATGAAAAAATTCGGGATGCATATGTTCACCCCCAGTTTGTGGCGGACGTCATGAAACCTCTTCAGATAGATAACATTATTGACCAAGAGGTAATTGTACAATAAATACTTTGACTATTAATTAAGATGTATACTTCAGTTTCAAAAATTATGGTGTAAAAATTTTAGTGTAGAAAGTTACATGACAAAAGTGGGTTAACATTCTGATCAAATTATATACTCAAAATTCAGGTCTTTTACTTTCACTTGTAATGAATCTCAGTGGAAATTTGATTGGTTTTGTTCCTATGAGCACATTTGTAATTTTAAAATCTAATGAAAGCAAGTTTCCTGTAAGATTGGAACTAAAAGTTAACTTAATAACCTAGCTAACTTGTATTAACATATTCATCCATCAGAGCACCTTGGGTTGTACTTTGTTGTAGTAGAGATATCTTATGAGGTTTGAACAGTTTTAGTTTTGTCAACATTTATAATCTTTTTAATAATTTTTGTAGAATGTTTCTCACATGGTCAAAGGCTATCTGCATGATATAAAACTAAAATATGTGAATGAGTACTGTTAGAGTAACATCAAACAAGGAATAAATGTAACTCACAAAACCTGTACAAATTGTATGATTCGTACTTTATAACTGTTTGAAAGTACAATTGTTAAGATATTGTTGGCCACTTGGGAAGCAGCAATAGGTGAAACAATGACAGATATATATTTCAAGTATCTTAGAGCTACTACATGTCTTAAAGTTTCAAGTGGACTGATTTATCAGAGATTCAAAAACTGTTGGATATGTCAGTGTTTACAGTACGTATATATGGGCCAGTAATTACAACTGTTGATAACCAATGATTAATCTCTTACTTGCTGTTCACAATCTGATAAATTGTGATTATGATGCTTTTGATACATATGAGGTTATCAAAGGTTTAACTGGTATCATTCAAGGTATAAGATGACAGACAAGTGGTAATACACAAGTACTGTCGTTGCTCTAGACCAGAGATTTCCAACAGACGGCACGTGGGCCGGCTGCAGCCCATGGCACGGTTTTGTGTGGCCTGTGAAGGTGTATTGAAACATAACCTACTTTTATATTTTTTTTGTAGTGAAGAAATGAAAAATTCTGACTTGCAAGATAAAAATACATGAAAGCCTCAACTGACAGTCACTAATGAAATTTTACTTTGTGTGCACCTATATGTTTGTTATTTATGTCTCTATATGTTTACAGTAATAACTTGATAGTAATAGCTTTTAAATTATATCACATCTCGGTGTATTATACCATCATTCCCCTACTAGACAAAGTGAACCAGGCTGGTGTGTGTTGCCAATCTGTCCATTTGCTGTTGTGGACGTTGACGTGTTGTAATTTATCACTGTCTAGTTCTGTGATAAACATGAGCAAAGTTTATAAGAAACGTAAGATTGACAGTGAAAACGGAGCATACCAGGAATGTTGGGAACTTCATTATTTTATTACAGACAATAACGGCAAGTTGTAGCATTTGGTTTGTATGTAAATTACATAAGAAACGTAAGATTGACAGTGAAAACAGAGTGTACCAGGAATGTTGGGAACTTCATTATTTTATTACAGACAATAACGACAAGTTGTATCGTTTGGTTTGTATGTAAATTACATAAGAAACGTAAGATTGACAGTGAAAACAGAGTGTACCAGGAATGTTGGGAACTTCATTATTTTATTACAGACAATAACGACAAGTTGTAGGGTTTGGTTTGTATGTAAATTACATAAGAAACGTAAGATTGACAGTGAAAACAGAGTGTACCAGGAATGTTGGGAACTTCATTATTTTATTACAGACAATAACGACAAGTTGTATCGTTTGGTTTGTATGTAAATTATATAAGAAACGTAAGATTGACAGTGAAAACAGAGTGTACCAGGAATGTTGGGAACTTCATTATTTTATTACAGACAATAACGACAAGTTGTAGCGTTTGGTTTGTATGTAAATTACATAAGAAACGAAGATTGACAGTGAAAACAGAGTGTACCAGGAATGTTGGGAACTTCATTATTTTATTACAGACAATAACGACAAGTTGTAGGGTTTGGTTTGTATGTAAATTACATAAGAAACGTAAGATTGACAGTGAAAACAGAGTGTACCAGGAATGTTGGGAACTTCATTATTTTATTACAGACAATAACGACAAGTTGTATCGTTTGGTTTGTATGTAAATTATATAAGAAACGTAAGATTGACAGTGAAAACAGAGTGTATCAGGAATGTTGGGAACTTCATTATTTTATTACAGACAATAACGACAAGTTGTATCGCTTGGTTTGTATGTAAATTATATAAGAAACGTAAGATTGACAGTGAAAACAGAGTGTACCAGGAATGTTGGGAACTTCATTATTTTATTACAGACAATAACGACAAGTTGTAGCGTTTGGTTTGTATGTAAATTACATAAGAAACGTAAGATTGACAGTGAAAACAGAGTGTATCAGGAATGTTGGGAACTTCATTATTTTATTACAGACAATAACGACAAGTTGTATCGTTTGGTTTGTATGTAAATTATATAAGAAACGTAAGATTGACAGTGAAAACAGAGTGTACCAGGAATGTTGGGAACTTCATTATTTTATTACAGACAATAACGACAAGTTGTAGCGTTTGGTTTGTATGTAAATTACATAAGAAACGTAAGATTGACAGTGAAAACAGAGTGTACCAGGAATGTTGGGAACTTCATTATTTTATTACAGACAATAACGACAAGTTGTAGCATTTGGTTTGTATGTAAATTATATAAGAAACGTAAGATTGACAGTGAAAACAGAGTGTACCAGGAATGTTGGGAACTTCATTATTTTATTACAGACAATAACGACAAGTTGTAGCATTTGGTTTGTATGTAAATTATATCAGTGACCATAGAATTTTATTAAAACAACAAACAAGTATGTTTAACAAGTTGTCAGATGTCTGATTTGAATGATTCATACATAGTTTCTCTTAAACTTGCAAGAGCAAAGAAACCTTTTATTGATGTCACTTTAGTAAAGAAATATGTTTTTGAAATGGCAAAGGTGTTGGGGATGCCACAATTGGTGATTAATTTGAATCAGTGTTGCTTCCCAACCAAACCATACAAAGAAGTGTCACTGATATGGGAGAACAATCTGAAAACGTACTGGTTGAAAAAAGTAGTTATTTCACAAATATGCCCGTCGAAATATCATGTAATGTAAAGTAAGTCACATTAACTCCTTCCCCAATCTAACTCATTTTACCATGTTGAAAGGACATAAATTAACCCTGCCATGGATCTATATACTCTTTATTTTGCATTATATAATACATCAACAAGCCCTAATTTGATAAAAATATAATACTGCCTGCCACTAGACTAGTGAATATAGTTGTGGCCCTCGAGCACTCTTAAACTGGAAATCCCTGCTCCAGACAGTTCTAGTCCAACAAACGTAACTGTTATCAGTTACGTACTGTTGCTAAGAACAGAACTGTTATCAGTTACGTTCATATTGTTACTAAGAATTTTAATCAGTTACGTATTGTTGCTAAGAGCAGAACAGTTATCAGTTACGTACTGTTGCTGAGAGCAGAACCGTTATCAGTTACGTACTGTTGCTAAGAACAGAACCGTTATCAGTTACGTACTGTTGCTAAGAACAGAACCGTTATCAGTTACGTACTGTTGCTGAGAACAGAACCGTTATCAGTTACGTACTGTTGCTGAGAACAGAACCGTTATCAGTTACGTACTGTTGCTGAGAACAGAACCGTTATCAGTTACGTACTGTTGCTGAGAACAGAACCGTTATCAGTTACGTACTGTTGCTGAGAACAGAACCGTTATCAGTTACGTACTGTTGCTAAGAATTTTAATCAGATACGCACTGTTGCTGAGAACCGAACTGTTGTATTGTCTGGAGAAGAACCCTCTTGTCCGTTTGTGACTGGTTGATTGACTCCGTGTTTAACCTACAGATACCAAACTTGTTTATAGAAGAACTCTCTATGTGTCATTGTGCTTGACCAACTGACTGTTTTTTTTTTCGTAGGTACAAAACTTGTCTGGTGGTGAACTCCAGAGAGTGGCATTAGTTCTGTGCCTCGGTAAGCCAGCCGATGTTTATTTAATTGATGAACCATCAGCTTATCTGGATTCTGAGCAGCGTTTGGTCGCTGCTAAGGTGATTAAGCGATTCATTCTTCATGCAAAGAAGACTGGCTTTGTTGTGGAGCACGATTTCATCATGGCCACTTATCTCGCTGATCGAGTAATTGTTTTCGAAGGACAGCCTTCTGTTAAAGCCGTAGCTAGTTGGTGAGTGATAATTTCTGGAGTCAAGATAAAATACTATTATTAGAAGGTTTGGTTTGTGATTTCTTTGATTTTACTAAACCAATATTGATACATGAGGTTGATCAGATTATTGGTATCATGAACTTTCAAATATGCTAAAACTCTATAATGTTTAATAACAGATAAAACACAGAAGAGCAAAGTCATGCTCCAATATTGTTCTGCTGCATTTACATTGTGGTTTTTATCCATTTTGTTATACGTAATGTTATATAGAACATAGGTTATAGGGAACCTAAACTACATAGATAGGTTTGAAAGTTGGAGAGATCAAATATATGACAGAAATTCTGTGAATCATTTGTACAGGTTGTGGGATTCTTGGTTTGAGTGATGAACTCTTGTTACTTGTTACAACACAAAATTTCTAG
>NC_134834.1:3131322-3179330 GCF_004210375.1 Tachypleus tridentatus
TACACTGATGTCTAAAGTGACTTGAGGGCTATCTATAACTTGTCTAGGTGTTTGTACAGTAAGGAATACACTGATGTCTAAAGTGACTTGAGGCTATCTATAACTTGTCTAGGTGTTTGTACAGTAAGGAATACACTGATGTCTAAAGTGACTTGAGGCTATCTATAACTTGTCTAGGTGTTTGTACAGTAAGGAATACACTGATGTCTAAAGTGACTTGAGGCTATCTATAACTTGTCTAGGTGTTTGTACAGTAAGGAATACACTGATGTCTTAAAGTGACTTGAGGCTATCTATAACTTGTCTAGGTGTTTGTACAGTAGGAATACACTGATGTCTAAAATGACTTGAGGCTATCTATAACTTGTCTAGGTGTTTGTGTTAGTAAGGAATACACTGATGTCTAAGAGTGACTTGAGGCTATCTATAACTTGTCTAGGTGTTTGTACAGTAAGGAATACACTGATGTCTAAAGTGACTTGAGGCTATCTATAACTTGTCTAGGTGTTTGTACAGTAAGGAATACACTGATGTCTAAAGTGACTTGAGGCTATCTATAACTTGTCTAGGTGTTTGTACAGTAAGGAATACACTGATGTCTAAAGTGACTTGAGGCTATCTATAACTTGTCTAGGTGTTTGTACAGTAAGGAATACACTGATGTCTAAAGTGACTTGAGGCTATCTATAACTTGTCTAGGTGTTTGTACAGTAAGAATACACTGATGTCTAAAGTGACTTGAGGCTATCTATAACTTGTCTAGGTGTTTGTACAGTAAGGAATACACTGATGTCTAAAGTGACTTGAGGCTATCTATAACTTGTCTAGGTGTTTGTACAGTAAGGAATACACTGATGTCTAAAGTGGAAAAGGGGGAATACACTGATGGCTATCTATATCTGTAACTTGTCTAGGTGTTTGTACAGTAAGGAATACACTGATGTCTAAAGTGACTTGAGGCTATCTATAACTTGTCTAGGTGTTTGTACAGTAAGGAATACACTGATGTCTAAAGTGACTTGAGGCTATCTATAACTTGTCTAGGTATTTGTACAGTAAGGAATACACTGATGTCTAAAAGTGACTTGAGGGCTATCTATAACTTGTCTAGGTGTTTCTACAGTAAGGAATACACTGATGTCTAAAGTGACTTGAGGCTATCTATAACTTGTCTAGGTGTTTGTACAGTAAGGAATACACTGATGTCTAAAAGTGACTTGAGGGCTATCTATAACTTGTCTAGGTATTTGTACAGCAAGGAATACACTGATGTCTAAAGTGACTTGAGGCTATCTGTAACTTGTCTAGGTGTTTCTACAGTAAGGAATACACTGATGTCTAAAGTGACTTGGGGCTATCTGTAACTTGTCTAGGTGTTTGTACAGTAAGGAATACACTGATGTCTAAAAGTGACTTGAGGCTATCTATAACTTGTCTAGGTATTTGTACAGTAAGGAATACACTGATGTCTAAAAGTGACTTGAGGCTATCTGTAACTTGTCTAGGTATTTGTACAGTAAGGAATACACTGATGTCTAAAGTGACTTGAGGCTATCTATAACTTGTCTAGGTGTTTGTACAGTAAGGAATACACTGATGTCTAAAGTGACTTGAGGCTATCTATAACTTGTCTAGGTGTTTGTACAGTAAGGAATACACTGATGTCTAAAGTGACTTGAGGCTATCTATAACTTGTCTAGGTGTTTGTACAGTAAGGAATACACTGATGTCTAAAGTGACTTGAGGCTATCTATAACTTGTCTAGGTGTTTGTACAGTAAGGAATACACTGATGTCTAAAGTGACTTGAGGCTATCTATAACTTGTCTAGGTGTTTGTACAGTAAGGAATACACTGATGTCTAAAGTGACTTGAGGCTATCTATAACTTGTCTAGGTGTTTGTACAGTAAGGAATACACTGATGTCTAAAGTGACTTGAGGCTATCTATAACTTGTCTAGGTGTTTGTACAGTAAGGAATACACTGATGTCTAAAGTGACTTGAGGCTATCTATAACTTGTCTGGGTGTTTGTACAGTAAGGGGATACTTACTGTCTAAAGTGACTTGAGGCTATCTATAACTTGTCTAGGTGTTTGTACAGTAAGGAATACACTGATGTGTCTAAAAGTGACTTGAGGCTATCTATAACTTGTCTAGGTGTTTGTACAGTAAGTACACTGATGTCTAAAGTGACTTGAGGAGCTATCTATAACTGTCTAGGTGTTTGTACAGTAAGGAATACACTGATGTCTAAAGTGACTTGAGGCTATCTGTAACTTGTCTAGGTGTTTGTACAGTAAGGAATACACTGATGTCTAAAATGACTTGAGGCTATCTATAACTTGTTTATACAGTGTTTGTACAGTAAGGAATACACTGATGTCTAATATGACTTGAGGCTACTCCATTCGGTTATTGTGCTATAGTAAGGAATACGATGCCTAAAATGACGAGGCTATCCTATAATCTAGGTGTTTGTACAGTAAGGAATACACTGATGTCTAAAAGAGGCTATCTATAACTATACAGTTGTGAATACACTGATGTCTAAAGTGACTTGAGGGCTATCTATAACTTGTCTAGGTGTTTGTACAGTAAGGAATACACTGATGTCACAAAGTGACTTGAGGCTATCTATAACTTGTCTAGGTGTTTGTACAGTAAGGAATACACTGATGTCTAAAGTGACTTGAGGGCTATCTGCAACTTGTCTAGGTGTTTGTACAGTAAGGAATACACTGATGTCTAAAGTGACTTGAGGCTATCTATAACTTGTCTAGGTGTTTGTACAGTAAGGAATACACTGATGTCTAAAGTGACTTGGGGCTATCTATAACTTGTCTAGGTGTTTGTACAGTAAGGAATACACTGATGTCTAAAAAGTGACTTGAGGCTATCTATAACTTGTCTAGGTGTTTGTACAGTAAGGAATACACTGATGTCTAAAAGTGACTTGAGGCTATCTATAACTTGTCTGGGTGTTTGTACAGTAAGGAATACACTGATGTCTAAAGTGACTTGAGGCTATCTATAACTTGTCTAGGTGTTTGTACAGTAAGGAATACACTGATGTCTAAAGTGACTTGAGGCTATCTATAACTTGTCTAGGTATTTGTACAGTAAGGAATACACTGATGTCTAAAGTGACTTGAGGCTATCTATAACTTGTCTAGGTGTTTGTACAGTAAGGAATACACTGATGTCTAAAGTGACTTGAGGCTATCTATAACTTGTCTAGGTGTTTGTACAGTAAGGAATACACTGATGTCTAAAGTGACTTGAGGCTATCTATAACTTGTCTAGGTGTTTGTACAGTAAGGAATACACTGATGTCTAAAGTGACTTGAGGCTATCTATAACTTGTCTAGGTGTTTGTACAGTAAGGAATACACTGATGTCTAAAGTGACTTGAGGCTATCTATAACTTGTCTAGGTGTTTGTACAGTAAGGAATACACTGATGTCTAAAGTGACTTGAGGCTATCTATAACTTGTCTAGGTGTTTGTACAGTAAGGAATACACTGATGTCTAAAAGTGACTTGAGGCTATCTATAACTTGTCTAGGTGTTTGTACAGTAAGGAATACACTGATGTCTAAAGTGACTTGAGGCTATCTATAACTTGTCTAGGTGTTTGTACAGTAAGGAATACACTGATGTCTAAAGTGACTTGAGGCTATCTATAACTTGTCTAGTAAGGAATACACTGATGTCTAAAGTGACTTGAGGCTATCTATAACTTGTCTAGGTGTTTGTACAGTAAGGAATACACTGATGTCTAAAGTGACTTGAGGCTATCTATAACTTGTCTAGGTGTTTGTACAGTAAGGAATACACTGATGTCTAAAGTGACTTGAGGCTATCTATAACTTGTCTAGGTGTTTGTACAGTAAGGAATACACTGATGTCTAAAGTGACTTGAGGCTATCTATAACTTGTCTAGGTGTTTGTACAGTAAGGAATACACTGATGTCTAAAGTGACTTGAGGCTATCTATAACTTGTCTAGGTGTTTGTACAGTAAGGAATACACTGATGTCTAAAGTGACTTGAGGCTATCTATAACTTGTCTAGGTGTTTGTACAGTAAGGAATACACTGATGTCTAAAGTGACTTGAGGCTATCTATAACTTGTCTAGGTGTTTGTACAGTAAGGAATACACTGATGTCTAAAGTGACTTGAGGCTATCTATAACTTGTCTAGGTGTTTGTACAGTAAGGAATACACTGATGTCTAAAGTGACTTGAGGCTATCTATAACTTGTCTAGGTGTTTGTACAGTAAGGAATACACTGATGTCTAAAGTGACTTGAGGCTATCTATAACTTGTCTAGGTGTTTGTACAGTAAGGAATACACTGATGTCTAAAGTGACTTGAGGCTATCTATAACTTGTCTAGGTGTTTGTACAGTAAGGAATACACTGATGTCTAAAGTGACTTGAGGCTATCTATAACTTGTCTAGGTGTTTGTACAGTAAGGAATACACTGATGTCTAAAGTGACTTGAGGCTATCTATAACTTGTCTAGGTGTTTGTACAGTAAGGAATACACTGATGTCTAAAGTGACTTGAGGCTATCTATAACTTGTCTAGGTGTTTGTACAGTAAGGAATACACTGATGTCTAAAGTGACTTGAGGCTATCTATAACTTGTCTAGGTGTTTGTACAGTAAGGAATACACTGATGTCTAAAGTGACTTGAGGCTATCTATAACTTGTCTAGGTGTTTGTACAGTAAGGAATACACTGATGTCTAAAGTGACTTGAGGCTATCTATAACTTGTCTAGGTGTTTGTACAGTAAGGAATACACTGATGTCTAAAGTGACTTGAGGCTATCTATAACTTGATGTCTAGGTGTTTGTACAGTAAGGAATACACTGATGTCTAAAGTGACTTGAGGCTATCTATAACTTGTCTAGGTGTTTGTACAGTAAGGAATACACTGATGTCTAAAGTGACTTGAGGCTATCTATAACTTGTCTAGGTGTTTGTACAGTAAGGAATACACTGATGTCTAAAGTGACTTGAGGCTATCTATAACTTGTCTAGGTGTTTGTACAGTAAGGAATACACTGATGTCTACACTGATGTCTAAAGTGACTTGAGGCTATCTATAACTTGTCTAGGTGTTTGTACAGTAAGGAATACACTGATGTCTAAAGTGACTTGAGGCTATCTATAACTTGTCTAGGTGTTTGTACAGTAAGGAATACACTGATGCCTAAAGTGACTTGAGGCTATCTATAACTTGTCTAGGTGTTTGTACAGTAAGGAATACACTGATGTCTAAAGTGACTTGAGGCTATCTATAACTTGTCTAGGTGTTTGTACAGTACAGGAATACACTGATGTCTAAAGTGACTTGAGGCTATCTATAACTTGTCTAGGTGTTTGTACAGTAAGGAATACACTGATGTCTAAAGTGACTTGAGGCTATCTGTAACTTGTCTAGGTGTTTGTACAGTAAGGAATACACTGATGTCTAAAGTGACTTGAGGCTATCTATAACTTGTCTAGGTGTTTGTACAGTAAGGAATACACTGATGCCTAAAGTGACTTGAGGGCTATCTATAACTTGTCTAGGTGTTTGTACAGTAAGGAATACACTGATGTCTAAAGTGACTTGAGGCTATCTATAACTTGTCTAGGTGTTTGTACAGTAAGGAATACACTGATGTCTAAAGTGACTTGAGGCTATCTATAACTTGTCTAGGTGTTTGTACAGTAAGGAATACACTGATGTCTAAAGTGACTTGAGGCTATCTATAACTTGTCTAGGTGTTTGTACAGTAAGGAATACACTGATGTCTAAAGTGACTTGAGGCTATCTATAACTTGTCTAGGTGTTTGTACAGTAAGGAATACACTGATGTCTAAAGTGACTTGAGGCTATCTATAACTTGTCTAGGTGTTTGTACAGTAAGGAATACACTGATGTCTAAAGTGACTTGAGGCTATCTATAACTTGTCTAGGTGTTTGTACAGTAAGGAATACACTGATGTCTAAAGTGACTTGAGGCTATCTATAACTTGTCTAGGTGTTTGTACAGTAAGGAATACACTGATGTCTAAAGTGACTTGAGGCTATCTATAACTTGTCTAGGTGTTTTTGTACAGTAAGGACTTGAGGCTATCTATAACTTGTCTAGGTGTTTGTACAGTAAGGAATACACTGATGTCTAAAGTGACTTGAGGCTATCTATAACTTGTCTAGGTGTTTGTACAGTAAGGAATACACTGATGTCTAAAGTGACTTGAGGCTATCTATAACTTATCTAGGTGTTTGTACAGTAAGGAATACACTGATGTCTAAAGTGACTTGAGGCTATCTATAACTTGTCTAGGTGTTTGTACAGTAAGGAATACACTGATGTCTAAAGTGACTTGAGGCTATCTATAACTTGTCTAGGTGTTTGTACAGTAAGGAATACACTGATGTCTAAAGTGACTTGAGGCTATCTATAACTTGTCTAGGTGTTTGTACAGTAAGGAATACACTGATGTCTAAAGTGACTTGAGGCTATCTATAACTTGTCTAGGTGTTTGTACAGTAAGGAATACACTGATGTCTAAAGTGACTTGAGGCTATCTATAACTTGTCTAGGTGTTTGTACAGTAAGGAATACACTGATGTCTAAAGTGACTTGAGGCTATCTATAACTTGTCTAGGTATTTGTACAGTAAGGAGGAATACACTGATGTCTAAAGTGACTTGAGGCTATAACTTGTCTAGGTGTTTGTACAGTAAGGAATACACTGATGTCTAAAGTGACTTGAGGCTATCTATAACTTGTCTAGGTGTTTGTACAGTAAGGAATACACTGATGTCTAAAGTGACTTGAGGCTATCTATAACTTGTCTAGGTGTTTGTACAGTAAGGAATACACTGATGTCTAAAGTGACTTGAGGCTATCTATAACTTGTCTAGGTGTTTGTACAGTAAGGAATACACTGATGTCTAAAGTGACTTGAGGCTATCTATAACTTGTCTAGGTGTTTGTACAGTAAGGAATACACTGATGTCTAAAGTGACTTGAGGCTATCTATAACTTGTCTAGGTGTTTGTACAGTAAGGAATACACTGATGTCTAAAGTGACTTGAGGCTATCTATAACTTGTCTAGGTGTTTGTACAGTAAGGAATACACTGATGTCTAAAGTGACTTGAGGCTATCTATAACTTGTCTAGGTGTTTGTACAGTAAGGAATACACTGATGTCTAAAGTGACTTGAGGCTATCTATAACTTGTCTAGGTGTTTGTACAGTAAGGAATACACTGATGTCTAAAGTGACTTGAGGCTATCTATAACTTGTCTAGGTGTTTGTACAGTAAGGAATACACTGATGTCTAAAGTGACTTGAGGCTATCTATAACTTGTCTAGGTGTTTGTACAGTAAGGAATACACTGATGTCTAAAGTGACTTGAGGCTATCTATAACTTGTCTAGGTGTTTGTACAGTAAGGAATACACTGATGTCTAAAGTGACTTGAGGCTATCTATAACTTGTCTGAATACACTGATGTATCTATAACTAAAGTGACTTGAGGCTATCTATAACTTGTCTAGGTGTTTGTACAGTAAGGAATACACTGATGTCTAAAGTGACTTGAGGCTATCTATAACTTGTCTAGGTGTTTGTACAGTAAGGAATACACTGATGTCTAAAGTGACTCTGAGGCTATCTATAACTTGTCTAGGTGTTTGTACAGTAAGGAATACACTGATGTCTAAAGTGACTTGAGGCTATCTGTAACTTGTCTAGGTGTTTGTACAGTAAGGAATACACTGATGTCTAAAGTGACTTGAGGCTATCTATAACTTGTCTAGGTGTTTGTACAGTAAGGAATACACTGATGTCTAAAGTGACTTGAGGCTATCTATAACTTGTCTAGGTGTTTGTACAGTAAGGAATACACTGATGTCTAAAGTGACTTGAGGCTATCTATAACTTGTCTAGGTGTTTGTACAGGTGTTTGTAAGGAATACACTGATGTCTAAAGTGACTTGAGGCTATCTATAACTTGTCTAGGTGTTTGTACAGTAAGGAATACACTGATGTCTAAAGTGACTTGAGGCTATCTATAACTTGTCTAGGTGTTTGTACAGTAAGGAATACACTGATGTCTAAAGTGACTTGAGGCTATCTATAACTTGTCTAGGTGTTTGTACAGTAAGGAATACACTGATGTCTAAAGTGACTTGAGGCTATCTATAACTTGTCTAGGTGTTTGTACAGTAAGGAATACACTGATGTCTAAAGTGACTTGAGGCTATCTATAACTTGTCTAGGTGTTTGTACAGTAAGGAATACACTGATGTCTAAAGTGACTTGAGGCTATCTATAACTTGTCTAGGTGTTTGTACAGTAAGGAATACACTGATGTCTAAAGTGACTTGAGGCTATCTATAACTTGTCTAGGTGTTTGTACAGTAAGGAATACACTGATGTCTAAAGTGACTTGAGGCTATCTATAACTTGTCTAGGTGTTTGTACAGTAAGGAATACACTGATGTCTAAAGTGACTTGAGGCTATCTATAACTTGTCTAGGTGTTTGTACAGTAAGGAATACACTGATGTCTAAAGTGACTTGAGGCTATCTATAACTTGTCTAGGTGTTTGTACAGTAAGGAATACACTGATGTCTAAAGTGACTTGAGGCTATCTATAACTTGTCTAGGTGTTTGTACAGTAAGGAATACACTGATGTCTAAAGTGACTTGAGGCTATCTATAACTTGTCTAGGTGTTTGTACAGTAAGGAATACACTGATGTCTAAAGTGACTTGAGGCTATCTATAACTTGTCTAGGTGTTTGTACAGTAAGGAATACACTGATGTCTAAAGTGACTTGAGGCTATCTATAACTTGTCTAGGTGTTTGTACAGTAAGGAATACACTGATGTCTAAAGTGACTTGAGGCTATCTATAACTTGTCTAGGTGTTTGTACAGTAAGGAATACACTGATGTCTAAAGTGACTTGAGGCTATCTATAACTTGTCTAGGTGTTTGTACAGTAAGGAATACACTGATGTCTAAAGTGACTTGAGGCTATCTATAACTTGTCTAGGTGTTTGTACAGTAAGGAATACACTGATGTCTAAAGTGACTTGAGGCTATCTATAACTTGTCTAGGTGTTTGTACAGTAAGGAATACACTGATGCTATCTAAAGTGACTTGAGGCTATCTATAACTTGTCTAGGTGTTTGTACAGTAAGGAATACACTGATGTCTAAAGTGACTTGAGGCTATCTATAACTTGTCTAGGTGTTTGTACAGTAAGGAATACACTGATGTCTAAAGTGACTTGAGGCTATCTATAACTTGTCTAGGTGTTTGTACAGTAAGGAATACACTGATGTCTAAAGTGACTTGAGGCTATCTATAACTTGTCTAGGTGTTTGTACAGTAAGGAATACACTGATGTCTAAAGTGACTTGAGGCTATCTATAACTTGTCTAGGTGTTTGTACAGTAAGGAATACACTGATGTCTAAAGTGACTTGAGGCTATCTATAACTTGTCTAGGTGTTTGTACAGTAAGGAATACACTGATGTCTAAAGTGACTTGAGGCTATCTATAACTTGTCTAGGTGTTTGTACAGTAAGGAATACACTGATGTCTAAAGTGACTTGAGGCTATCTATAACTTGTCTAGGTGTTTGTACAGTAAGGAATACACTGATGTCTAAAGTGACTTGAGGCTATCTATAACTTGTCTAGGTGTTTGTACAGTAAGGAATACACTGATGTCTAAAGTGACTTGAGGCTATCTATAACTTGTCTAGGTGTTTGTACAGTAAGGAATACACTGATGTCTAAAGTGACTTGAGGCTATCTATAACTTGTCTAGGTGTTTGTACAGTAAGGAATACACTGATGTCTAAAGTGACTTGAGGCTATCTATAACTTGTCTAGGTGTTTGTACAGTAAGGAATACACTGATGTCTAAAGTGACTTGAGGCTATCTATAACTTGTCTAGGTGTTTGTACAGTAAGGAATACACTGATGTCTAAAGTGACTTGAGGCTATCTATAACTTGTCTAGGTGTTTGTACAGTAAGGAATACACTGATGTCTAAAGTGACTTGAGGCTATCTATAACTTGTCTAGGTGTTTGTACAGTAAGGAATACACTGATGTCTAAAGTGACTTGAGGCTATCTATAACTTGTCTAGGTGTTTGTACAGTAAGGAATACACTGATGTCTAAAGTGACTTGAGGCTATCTATAACTTGTCTAGGTGTTTGTACAGTAAGGAATACACTGATGTCTAAAGTGACTTGAGGCTATCTATAACTTGTCTAGGTGTTTGTACAGTAAGGAATACACTGTAAAGTGACTTGAGGCTATCTATAACTTGTCTAGGTGTTTGTACAGTAAGGAATACACTGATGTCTAAAGTGACTTGAGGCTATCTATAACTTGTCTAGGTGTTTGTACAGTAAGGAATACACTGATGTCTAAAGTGACTTGAGGCTATCTATAACTTGTCTAGGTGTTTGTACAGTAAGGAATACACTGATGTCTAAAGTGACTTGAGGCTATCTATAACTTGTCTAGGTGTTTGTACAGTAAGGAATACACTGATGTCTAAAGTGACTTGAGGCTATCTATAACTTGTCTAGGTGTTTGTACAGTAAGGAATACACTGATGTCTAAAGTGACTTGAGGCTATCTATAACTTGTCTAGGTGTTTGTACAGTAAGGAATACACTGATGTCTAAAGTGACTTGAGGCTATCTATAACTTGTCTAGGTGTTTGTACAGTAAGGAATACACTGATGTCTAAAGTGACTTGAGGCTATCTATAACTTGTCTAGGTGTTTGTACAGTAAGGAATACACTGATGTCTAAAGTGACTTGAGGCTATCTATAACTTGTCTAGGTGTTTGTACAGTAAGGAATACACTGATGTCTAAAGTGACTTGAGGCTATCTATAACTTGTCTAGGTGTTTGTACAGTAAGGAATACACTGATGTCTAAAGTGACTTGAGGCTATCTATAACTTGTCTAGGTGTTTGTACAGTAAGGAATACACTGATGTCTAAAGTGACTTGAGGCTATCTATAACTTGTCTAGGTGTTTGTACAGTAAGGAATACACTGATGTCTAAAGTGACTTGAGGCTATCTATAACTTGTCTAGGTGTTTGTACAGTAAGGAATACACTGATGTCTAAAGTGACTTGAGGCTATCTATAACTTGTCTAGGTGTTTGTACAGTAAGGAATACACTGATGTCTAAAGTGACTTGAGGCTATCTATAACTTGTCTAGGTGTTTGTACAGTAAGGAATACACTGATGTCTAAAGTGACTTGAGGCTATCTATAACTTGTCTAGGTGTTTGTACAGTAAGGAATACACTGATGTCTAAAGTGACTTGAGGCTATCTATAACTTGTCTAGGTGTTTGTACAGTAAGGAATACACTGATGTCTAAAGTGACTTGAGGCTATCTATAACTTGTCTAGGTGTTTGTACAGTAAGGAATACACTGATGTCTAAAGTGACTTGAGGCTATCTATAACTTGTCTAGGTGTTTGTACAGTAAGGAATACACTGATGTCTAAAGTGACTTGAGGCTATCTATAACTTGTCTAGGTGTTTGTACAGTAAGGAATACACTGATGTCTAAAGTGACTTGAGGCTATCTATAACTTGTCTAGGTGTTTGTACAGTAAGGAATACACTGATGTCTAAAGTGACTTGAGGCTATCTATAACTTGTCTAGGTGTTTGTACAGTAAGGAATACACTGATGTCTAAAGTGACTTGAGGCTATCTATAACTTGTCTAGGTGTTTGTACAGTAAGGAATACACTGATGTCTAAAGTGACTTAAGGAATACAGGCTAAATCTGAGGCTATCTATAACTTGTCTAGGTGTTTGTACAGTAAGGAATACACTGATGTCTAAAGTGACTTGAGGCTATCTATAACTTGTCTAGGTGTTTGTACAGTAAGGAATACACTGATGTCTAAAGTGACTTGAGGCTATCTATAACTTGTCTAGGTGTTTGTACAGTAAGGAATACACTGATGTCTAAAGTGACTTGAGGCTATCTATAACTTGTCTAGGTGTTTGTACAGTAAGGAATACACTGATGTCTAAAGTGACTTGAGGCTATCTATAACTTGTCTAGGTGTTTGTACAGTAAGGAATACACTGATGTCTAAAGTGACTTGAGGCTATCTATAACTTGTCTAGGTGTTTGTACAGTAAGGAATACACTGATGTCTAAAGTGACTTGAGGCTATCTATAACTTGTCTAGGTGTTTGTACAGTAAGGAATACACTGATGTCTAAAGTGACTTGAGGCTATCTATAACTTGTCTAGGTGTTTGTACAGTAAGGAATACACTGATGTCTAAAGTGACTTGAGGCTATCTATAACTTGTCTAGGTGTTTGTACAGTAAGGAATACACTGATGTCTAAAGTGACTTGAGGCTATCTATAACTTGTCTAGGTGTTTGTACAGTAAGGAATACACTGATGTCTAAAGTGACTTGAGGCTATCTATAACTTGTCTAGGTGTTTGTACAGTAAGGAATACACTGATGTCTAAAGTGACTTGAGGCTATCTATAACTTGTCTAGGTGTTTGTACAGTAAGGAATACACTGATGTCTAAAGTGACTTGAGGCTATCTATAACTTGTCTAGGTGTTTGTACAGTAAGGAATACACTGATGTCTAAAGTGACTTGAGGCTATCTATAACTTGTCTAGGTGTTTGTACAGTAAGGAATACACTGATGTCTAAAGTGACTTGAGGCTATCTATAACTTGTCTAGGTGTTTGTACAGTAAGGAATACACTGATGTCTAAAGTGACTTGAGGCTATCTATAACTTGTCTAGGTGTTTGTACAGTAAGGAATACACTGATGTCTAAAGTGACTTGAGGCTATCTATAACTTGTCTAGGTGTTTGTACAGTAAGGAATACACTGATGTCTAAAGTGACTTGAGGCTATCTATAACTTGTCTAGGTGTTTGTACAGTAAGGAATACACTGATGTCTAAAGTGACTTGAGGCTATCTATAACTTGTCTAGGTGTTTGTACAGTAAGGAATACACTGATGTCTAAAGTGACTTGAGGCTATCTATAACTTGTCTAGGTGTTTGTACAGTAAGGAATACACTGATGTCTAAAGTGACTTGAGGCTATCTATAACTTGTCTAGGTGTTTGTACAGTAAGGAATACACTGATGTCTAAAGTGACTTGAGGCTATCTATAACTTGTCTAGGTGTTTGTACAGTAAGGAATACACTGATGTCTAAAGTGACTTGAGGCTATCTATAACTTGTCTAGGTGTTTGTACAGTAAGGAATACACTGATGTCTAAAGTGACTTGAGGCTATCTATAACTTGTCTAGGTGTTTGTACAGTAAGGAATACACTGATGTCTAAAGTGACTTGAGGCTATCTATAACTTGTCTAGGTGTTTGTACAGTAAGGAATACACTGATGTCTAAAGTGACTTGAGGCTATCTATAACTTGTCTAGGTGTTTGTACAGTAAGGAATACACTGATGTCTAAAGTGACTTGAGGCTATCTATAACTTGTCTAGGTGTTTGTACAGTAAGGAATACACTGATGTCTAAAGTGACTTGAGGCTATCTATAACTTGTCAGTAAGGTGTTTGTACAGTAAGGAATACACTGATGTCTAAAGTGACTTGAGGCTATCTATAACTTGTCTAGGTGTTTGTACAGTAAGGAATACACTGATGTCTAAAGTGACTTGAGGCTATCTATAACTTGTCTAGGTGTTTGTACAGTAAGGAATACACTGATGTCTAAAGTGACTTGAGGCTATCTATAACTTGTCTAGGTGTTTGTACAGTAAGGAATACACTGATGTCTAAAGTGACTTGAGGCTATCTATAACTTGTCTAGGTGTTTGTACAGTAAGGAATACACTGATGTCTAAAGTGACTTGAGGCTATCTATAACTTGTCTAGGTGTTTGTACAGTAAGGAATACACTGATGTCTAAAGTGACTTGAGGCTATCTATAACTTGTCTAGGTGTTTGTACAGTAAGGAATACACTGATGTCTAAAGTGACTTGAGGCTATCTATAACTTGTCTAGGTGTTTGTACAGTAAGGAATACACTGATGTCTAAAGTGACTTGAGGCTATCTATAACTTGTCTAGGTGTTTGTACAGTAAGGAATACACTGATGTCTAAAGTGACTTGAGGCTATCTATAACTTGTCTAGGTGTTTGTACAGTAAGGAATACACTGATGTCTAAAGTGACTTGAGGCTATCTATAACTTGTCTAGGTGTTTGTACAGTAAGGAATACACTGATGTCTAAAGTGACTTGAGGCTATCTATAACTTGTCTAGGTGTTTGTACAGTAAGGAATACACTGATGTCTAAAGTGACTTGAGGCTATCTATAACTTGTCTAGGTGTTTGTACAGTAAGGAATACACTGATGTCTAAAGTGACTTGAGGCTATCTATAACTTGTCTAGGTGTTTGTACAGTAAGGAATACACTGATGTCTAAAGTGACTTGAGGCTATCTATAACTTGTCTAGGTGTTTGTACAGTAAGGAATACACTGATGTCTAAAGTGACTTGAGGCTATCTATAACTTGTCTAGGTGTTTGTACAGTAAGGAATACACTGATGTCTAAAGTGACTTGAGGCTATCTATAACTTGTCTAGGTGTTTGTACAGTAAGGAATACACTGATGTCTAAAGTGACTTGAGGCTATCTATAACTTGTCTAGGTGTTTGTACAGTAAGGAATACACTGATGTCTAAAGTGACTTGAGGCTATCTATAACTTGTCTAGGTGTTTGTACAGTAAGGAATACACTGATGTCTAAAGTGACTTGAGGCTATCTATAACTTGTCTAGGTGTTTGTACAGTAAGGAATACACTGATGTCTAAAGTGACTTGAGGCTATCTATAACTTGTCTAGGTGTTTGTACAGTAAGGAATACACTGATGTCTAAAGTGACTTGAGGCTATCTATAACTTGTCTAGGTGTTTGTACAGTAAGGAATACACTGATGTCTAAAGTGACTTGAGGCTATCTATAACTTGTCTAGGTGTTTGTACAGTAAGGAATACACTGATGTCTAAAGTGACTTGAGGCTATCTATAACTTGTCTAGGTGTTTGTACAGTAAGGAATACACTGATGTCTAAAGTGACTTGAGGCTATCTATAACTTGTCTAGGTGTTTGTACAGTAAGGAATACACTGATGTCTAAAGTGACTTGAGGCTATCTATAACTTGTCTAGGTGTTTGTACAGTAAGGAATACACTGATGTCTAAAGTGACTTGAGGCTATCTATAACTTGTCTAGGTGTTTGTACAGTAAGGAATACACTGATGTCTAAAGTGACTTGAGGCTATCTATAACTTGTCTAGGTGTTTGTACAGTAAGGAATACACTGATGTCTAAAGTGACTTGAGGCTATCTATAACTTGTCTAGGTGTTTGTACAGTAAGGAATACACTGATGTCTAAAGTGACTTGAGGCTATCTATAACTTGTCTAGGTGTTTGTACAGTAAGGAATACACTGATGTCTAAAGTGACTTGAGGCTATCTATAACTTGTCTAGGTGTTTGTACAGTAAGGAATACACTGATGTCTAAAGTGACTTGAGGCTATCTATAACTTGTCTAGGTGTTTGTACAGTAAGGAATACACTGATGTCTAAAGTGACTTGAGGCTATCTATAACTTGTCTAGGTGTTTGTACAGTAAGGAATACACTGATGTCTAAAGTGACTTGAGGCTATCTATAACTTGTCTAGGTGTTTGTACAGTAAGGAATACACTGATGTCTAAAGTGACTTGAGGCTATCTATAACTTGTCTAGGTGTTTGTACAGTAAGGAATACACTGATGTCTAAAGTGACTTGAGGCTATCTATAACTTGTCTAGGTGTTTGTACAGTAAGGAATACACTGATGTCTAAAGTGACTTGAGGCTATCTATAACTTGTCTAGGTGTTTGTACAGTAAGGAATACACTGATGTCTAAAGTGACTTGAGGCTATCTATAACTTGTCTAGGTGTTTGTACAGTAAGGAATACACTGATGTCTAAAGTGACTTGAGGCTATCTATAACTTGTCTAGGTGTTTGTACAGTAAGGAATACACTGATGTCTAAAGTGACTTGAGGCTATCTATAACTTGTCTAGGTGTTTGTACAGTAAGGAATACACTGATGTCTAAAGTGACTTGAGGCTATCTATAACTTGTCTAGGTGTTTGTACAGTAAGGAATACACTGATGTCTAAAGTGACTTGAGGCTATCTATAACTTGTCTAGGTGTTTGTACAGTAAGGAATACACTGATGTCTAAAGTGACTTGAGGCTATCTATAACTTGTCTAGGTGTTTGTACAGTAAGGAATACACTGATGTCTAAAGTGACTTGAGGCTATCTATAACTTGTCTAGGTGTTTGTACAGTAAGGAATACACTGATGTCTAAAGTGACTTGAGGCTATCTATAACTTGTCTAGGTGTTTGTACAGTAAGGAATACACTGATGTCTAAAGTGACTTGAGGCTATCTATAACTTGTCTAGGTGTTTTACAGTGTACAGTAAGGAATACACTGATGTCTAAAGTGACTTGAGGCTATCTATAACTTGTCTAGGTGTTTGTACAGTAAGGAATACACTGATGTCTAAAGTGACTTGAGGCTATCTATAACTTGTCTAGGTGTTTGTACAGTAAGGAATACACTGATGTCTAAAGTGACTTGAGGCTATCTATAACTTGTCTAGGTGTTTGTACAGTAAGGAATACACTGATGTCTAAAGTGACTTGAGGCTATCTATAACTTGTCTAGGTGTTTGTACAGTAAGGAATACACTGATGTCTAAAGTGACTTGAGGCTATCTATAACTTGTCTAGGTGTTTGTACAGTAAGGAATACACTGATGTCTAAAGTGACTTGAGGCTATCTATAACTTGTCTAGGTGTTTGTACAGTAAGGAATACACTGATGTCTAAAGTGACTTGAGGCTATCTATAACTTGTCTAGGTGTTTGTACAGTAAGGAATACACTGATGTCTAAAGTGACTTGAGGCTATCTATAACTTGTCTAGGTGTTTGTACAGTAAGGAATACACTGATGTCTAAAGTGACTTGAGGCTATCTATAACTTGTCTAGGTGTTTGTACAGTAAGGAATACACTGATGTCTAAAGTGACTTGAGGCTATCTATAACTTGTCTAGGTGTTTGTACAGTAAGGAATACACTGATGTCTAAAGTGACTTGAGGCTATCTATAACTTGTCTAGGTGTTTGTACAGTAAGGAATACACTGATGTCTAAAGTGACTTGAGGCTATCTATAACTTGTCTAGGTGTTTGTACAGTAAGGAATACACTGATGTCTAAAGTGACTTGAGGCTATCTATAACTTGTCTAGGTGTTTGTACAGTAAGGAATACACTGATGTCTAAAGTGACTTGAGGCTATCTATAACTTGTCTAGGTGTTTGTACAGTAAGGAATACACTGATGTCTAAAGTGACTTGAGGCTATCTATAACTTGTCTAGGTGTTTGTACAGTAAGGAATACACTGATGTCTAAAGTGACTTGAGGCTATCTATAACTTGTCTAGGTGTTTGTACAGTAAGGAATACACTGATGTCTAAAGTGACTTGAGGCTATCTATAACTTGTCTAGGTGTTTGTACAGTAAGGAATACACTGATGTCTAAAGTGACTTGAGGCTATCTATAACTTGTCTAGGTGTTTGTACAGTAAGGAATACACTGATGTCTAAAGTGACTTGAGGCTATCTATAACTTGTCTAGGTGTTTGTACAGTAAGGAATACACTGATGTCTAAAGTGACTTGAGGCTATCTATAACTTGTCTAGGTGTTTGTACAGTAAGGAATACACTGATGTCTAAAGTGACTTGAGGCTATCTATAACTTGTCTAGGTGTTTGTACAGTAAGGAATACACTGATGTCTAAAGTGACTTGAGGCTATCTATAACTTGTTTCACATGTCTAAATCGCAACGTAATGACTCTACACGTGCTAATCATGCTTCCCTGCAGTAACGTGACTTC
Organism: Tachypleus tridentatus; assembly: GCF_004210375.1. NCBI lineage: Eukaryota > Metazoa > Arthropoda > Merostomata > Xiphosura > Limulidae > Tachypleus > Tachypleus tridentatus. The sequence continues at coordinate 3,149,395 of NC_134834.1, forward strand.
TGCCTTGCATGAACAAGTGGTCAGGGTGATGTCGAGAAGACCCACTTATATATTACTCTACATGTAAAACGGCTCGTTTGGGTTGAAGAAATTTTTTTACGTAGAGGAGTGAACAACGTTTCGACCTTCTTCGGTCATCGTCAGGTTCACAAAGAAAGAGAGAGGTAACTGACCGGAAGCTGACCACATCTTTGAAAGGGGTTGTGTAACTGAGTGTGGGAATGTAGAGGGCGAGCTTAGAAGTTTGAATATAAAAACCTGTGTGAACCTGACGATGACCGAAGAAGGTTGAAACGTTGTTCACTCCTCTACGTAAAAAAATTTCTTAACTCAAACGAGCCGTTTTTACATATATAAGTGGTCAGGATGCTAACTTCGCACTCTGTAGACACGGGATTGAAATCCACTATCTAACATACTCGTCCTTTAGCAGTAGGGGCATTATAATGTGACAGTCAGTTATCAGCTAGAAACGGCTAACGTTTGTAGAAAATTCAGCAAACAACAACTTTACTACTTTACTATACAAGCAACTATACTTTAATATAAAATCCAAAACTTCTATTATATAAACAGAAAAAACAATATTTATAACAGATAGAAAGATGGTATTTATTTTCATTCAGCAATATCTGGTCTCGACTTTTTCCACAGCCATCTGGTAACGTGTGAATGTATTCTTGAAGAGAAACTTAAGTGTCGACTGACCATTACCCGAAGTCGTTCTGAATTATTTGTCGTGCACTCGGACAGAAAATTATATATATCAAAATTATAGATGTCACACGGTGGGAATTTCTCGTCTACAGCAAAGTGGGGCTTCTAGTAAAAATTGTCAGCGGTGTTTATACAACACATCCAGTCTTTTTAAAGCAGGTATGAAACAGTATCAATCAACACAGTGGATTACATCAATGATAAACATTACACACAACAGTATACACAGTGGATTACATTCCTGATAAACATTACACACAACGGTCTACACGGTGGATTACATTCATGATAAACATTACACACAACGGTCTACACTGTGGATTACATTACTGATAAACATTACACACAACAGTCTACACGGTGGATTACATTCATGATAAACACTACACACAACAGTCTACACGGTGGATTACATTCATGATAAACACTACACACAACAGTCTACACGGTGGATTACATTCCTGATAAACATTACACACAACGGTCTACACGGTGGATTACATTCACAATAAACATTACACACAACAGTGTGTATTACATTCCTGATAAACATTACACACAACGGTCTACGGTGGATTACATTCACAATAAACATTACACACAACAGTCTACACGGTGTATTACATTCCTGATAAACATTACACACAACGGTCTGTCTACACGGTGGATTACATTCATGTTAAACACTACACACAACAGTCTACACGGTGGATTACATTCACGATAAACACTAACACAACAGTCTACACGGTGGATTACATTCATGATAAACATTATACACCACAGTCTACACGGTGGATTACATTCATGATAAACATTATACACCACAGTCTACACGGTGGATTACATTCCTGATAAACATTACACACAACGGTCTACACGGTGGATTACATTCCTGAAAAACATTACACACAACGGTCTACACGGTGGATTACATTCACGATAATCTTTACACACAACGGTCTACATGGTGGATTACATTCACAATAAACATTACACACAACAGTCTACACGGTGGATTACATTCCTGATAAATATTACAAACAATGGTCTACACAGTAGATGACCTTTCTGATAAAGTTGAATACACTAGTTTGAGGCTAAATTAGAGTTCTGATAAAATCATCTTCATCAGTCTGATAGAATGTTACGTATACTTTGTTTTAAATGCATTTTCAGAAACGACCGTTTCGTTTAAAGTTTCATGTGTGTTTATAACTGAATCAAAGTGTGAATTTTCTAATAAAACTTCACCTCAAGCAAAACGGTTAAAGAAAATTCGAAGTTCAGAAGTTTAACAAAAACAAAGAGAAATTTCTTCCATTTCAGTTTCAAACATGGGATTCATTGAGTTCGTGGTGCCCATACAAGTATCTTTGTTATTCATTTGTAAGGAGTGTTTGACACATTAAAGTTTCTGACCGTTATCTGACGTCACTCTGAAATTTTATATATATATATATATACATACATATATAGCTTTAGTAATACATCATGCTGGCAAGTTCAGATTTCTTCGTTCTGGTTGAATTTCGCACGAGGCTACTAGAGGGCTATCCGCAATAGACGGTCCTAATTTTAATCTTTAGACTACACCGAAAACAGCAAGTAAACAGCACCCACCGCCCACTACACTTTACCAACGAGGAGTGAGGTTAGACGTCCCTACCGCTGACGATGTGTGTTCGGCGACTAGAATTCGATTATGTTACTCGCAGATTGAGTGTCCAGCACCTTAATCAGTAGGTCTATCATATTTGCTGAAATTCCCTCCACCTAGTTAGTTATCACCATCAGATTCCATCTAAGAACATAGGGCCGCAATCGCTTGCGGATTCTTCAACAAGTATTTAAGTGAGTAGGTTGTCAGCCCACTGCACCGAGCCGTCCCTAATTTAGCAGTGTAAGACTAGAGGGAAGGCAGCTAGTCATCACCACCCACCACCAACTCTTGGGCTACTCTTTTACCAACGAATAGTGGGATTGACCGTCACATTATAACGTCCCCACGGCTGGGAGGGCGAGCATGTTTGGCGCGACGCGGGCACGAAACCCGCGACCCTCGGATTGCGAGTCGCAAGCTTCGCGCTTGGCCATGCCAGGCCATATATGTATGAATATCATATTATTTCTACTTCATGTTTACGGTCGCCTACAAGTTCCTATTAGATTATACTTTCTGAGATATTTGTTGCAAAATTTAAATAAAGAAATGTTCAGTAACAGTTTAACCAATAAAGACCGACAGACTTGTGGTAACGTTGGGGTAATCACCTTTTTAAAAGTGATTTTGATCCTCTCTAAAACTGGTATTAAGAATTTTAACCTTTCACCGATGGTATCGGGACCCGATTTAAACCATTTGAGGACCCCCTGCGATACCACGATACCGGAGATTTTCTTTTTGGTATGGTACAAAATGAAGGTCTCCAGGAAGTATGCTAGGTGCTTCCATAGAAGGATGCGAGTTAAACTCCCTCTGACCACGACACTGACGATAGCCATTTTGATCATGTTTGGCCCGACAAGTTCAGTAAACTACACTTAATCAATACGTTATTTTCTCCGACTTCATCAAGCTTGATCCGCAATGAAACTAATTTTGGTTATAGATTCGAAGACCGTTGAAGCCTTCACGTATCTGGTGTTTATTCTGCAAGCGGGATTTAGATAGTTTTGTTTGTTTTCAACATGATTCAGTCTTCCGTAAAATAATGTAACTATGTCAGTTCAGTTTGTGCGGAAAGCCTTCATAAGATCGATAGACCACCTAATATGAAGATATAGAAACAAGGATTATGGAATCTCTGGTATTTTACGTTTTATTAGAATCGATTTATTTTTTAAGAATCAGAAAAAACAAATATATTACACAAGCAGTGTATAAACATTTTCTCTATATGAATCCCTTCGTATTTAATATTTCAACAAAAGCTGAAAAACTGGAAAATTAATAAGCTACAAAGTAGAAGGCGCTAAACGTTGGTCATAAAAACGCAAGACTGGCGAAGAAGTTAACTGAACTCAAAGTGTTAGGCTAAGAACGAATAGAAGACGAGAGAAGGGAATAAATACACAAAAGGTATTAGATTAATTGTTAACACAGTAGAGAAAATATTGTATAAATAATATATCGTCTTGTATTCTCTCAAAATAACGTTGAATTCTTACGAGCGTGTTTTCAAAGGTTATCTTGCGAACAGAATCTTACAAGACTGTTTCTCTATTTTACCGTAACTGAAAAATAAAACTAGATCAACTTCCCTTTATTAAAACTTAAACTCAATTTATGCGATTCAAGTTTACATCATGATATTATAAATAACGTCTATAAATATCTGTTCTTATAAAACCTGAAAACTTTAGAAACGTCTCCAACTTTTACTCACAACTTAAACGTAAAGACAGTGACAGAAAACTAAATCAGAATGTTTTTCATGTGCTCTACTAAATTCAGCTTTAAAAGAGAGACAGAAAAAATGAAGTACAGTCTTTTCTATCCTGTGAAGATTTATTGTTTCAAAACAAAGCAGTTATGACAGGTATCTGAACATACACTAGTTTATGTGTTAACAAATGTCTGAGCATACACTGTTTATGTGTTAACAAGTATCTGAGCATACACTGGTTTATGTGTTAACAAGTATCTGAGCATACACTGGTTTATGTGTTAACAAGTATCTGAGCATACACTGGTTTATGTGTTAACAAGTATCTGAACATACACTGGTTTATGTGTTAACAAGTATCTGAACATACACTGGTTTATGTGTTAACAAGTATCTGAACAAACACTAGTTTGTGTGTTAATAGTATATGAACAAACGGTTGTTTCTGTGATTAAAATAGAATGGCTGTAAGACATCGGTTATCCTGTAATCTGATACATTAACTAGGCTGTAAGACATTAGTTATCCCTTGTAATCTGATACATTAACTAGGCTGTAAGACATTAGTTATCCCTTGTAATCTGATACATTAACTAGGCTGTAAGACATTAGTTATCCCTTGTAATCTGATACATTAACTAGGCTGTAAGACATTGGTTATCCCTTGTAATCTGATACATTAACTAGGCTGTAAGACATTAGTTATCCCTTGTAATCTAATACATTAACTAGGCTGTAAGACATTAGTTATCCCTTGTAATCTGATACATTAAGGATATAGATTTTGACGGAATGAAGTATTAATAGTTGTCATGGTCTTAACGACTGACACAGTCTTACTTACTAATAGTTGTCATGTCCTTAACGACTGACACAGTCTTCCTTACTAATAGTTGTCATGTCCTTAACGACTGCCACAATCTTACTTACTAATAGTTGTCATGGTCTTAATGACTGCCGCAATCTTACTAATAGTTGTCATGGTCTTAACGGCTGCCACAATCTTACTTACTAATAGTTGTCATGGTCTTAACGGCTGCCACAATCTTACTTACTAATAGTTGTCATGGTCTTAACGGCTGCCACAATCTTACTTACTAATAGTTGTCATGTCCTTAACGATTGCCACAATCTTACTTACTAATAGTTGTCATGTCCTTAACGACTGCCACAGTCGTACTTACTAATAGTTGTCATGGTCTTACCGACTGCCACAGTCTTACTTACTAATAGTTGTCATGGTCTTAACGACTGTCACAATCTTACTTACTAATAGTTGTCATGGTCTTAACGACTCTCACAGTCTTACTTACTAATAGTTGTCATGGTCTTAACGACTCTCACAGTCTTACTTACTAATAGTTGTCATGGTCTTAACGACTGTCACAGTCTTACTTACTAATAGTTGTCATGTCCTTAGCGACTGACACAGTCTTACTTACTAATAGTTGTCATGTCCTTAACGACTGACACAGTCTTACTTACTAATAGTTGTCATGTCCTTAACGACTGCCACAGTCTTACTTACTAATAGTTGTCATGGTCTTAACGACTGCCACAGTCTTACTTACTAATAGTTGTCATGGTCTTAACGACTGCCACAGTCTTACTTACTAATAGTTGTCATGGTCTTAACGACTCTCACAGTCTTACTTACTAATAGTTGTCATGGTCTTAACGACTGTCACAGTCTTACTTACTAATAGTTGTCATGGTCTTAACGACTGTCACAGTCTTACTTACTAATAGTTGTCATGGTCTTAACGACTGTCACAGTCTTACTTACTAATAGTTGTCATGTCCTTAGCGACTGACACAGTCTTACTTACTAATAGTTGTCATGTCCTTAACGACTGCCACAGTCTTACTTACTAATAGTTGTCATGTCCTTAACGACTGACACAGTCTTACTAATAGTTGTCATGTCCTTAACGACTGCCACAATCTTACTTACTAATAGTTGTCATGGTCTTACCGACTGCCACAGTCTTACTTACTAATAGTTGTCATGGCCTTTGTTATTGCCACAGTCCTACTTACCAATAATGTTCATGGCCTTAACGATTGCAACAGTCTTAGTAATAGTTGTCATGGCCTTTGTTATTGCCACAGTCCTACTTACCAATAGTGGTCATGGCCTTAACGATTGCAACAGTCTTACTTACTTGTAGTTGTCATGTCCTTTGTTATGGCCACAGTCCTACTTACCAATAGTGGTCGTGGCCTTTGTTATTGCCACAGTCCTACTTATCAATAGTTGTCATGGCCTTAATGATTGCCACAGTCTTACTTACTAATAGTTGTCATGGCCTTTGTTATTGCCACAGTCCTACTTACCAATAGTGGTCGTGGCCTTAACGATTGCAACAGTCTTACTTACTAATAGTTGTCATGGCCTTTGTTATTGCCACAGTCCTACTTATCAATAGTGGTCATGGCCTTAACGATTGCCACAGTCTTACTTACTAATAGTTGTCATGGCCTTAACGATTACCACAGTCTTACTTACTAATAGTTGTCATGGCCTTTGTTATTGCCACAGTCCTACTTACCAATAATGTTCATGGCCTTAACGATTGCAACAGTCTTAGTAATAGTTGTCATGGCCTTTGTTTTTGCCATAGTCCTACTTACCAATAGCGGTCATGGCCTTAACGATTGCTACAGTCTTACTTACTAATAGTTGTCATGGCCTTTGTTATTGCCACAGTCCTACTTACTAGTAGTTGTCATGGCCTTTGTTATTGCCACAGTCCTACTTACCAATAGTGGTCATGGCCTTAACGATTGCAACAGTCTTACTTACTTGTAGTTGTCATGTCCTTTGTTATTGCCACAGTCCTACTTACCAATAGTGGTCGTGGCCTTAACGATTGCAACAGTCTTACTTACTAATAGTTGTCATGGCCTTTGTTATTGCCACAGTCCTACTTTCCAATAGTGGTCGTGGCCTTAACGATTGCCACAGTCTTTCTTACTAATAGTTGTCATGGCCTTTGTTATTTCCACAGTCCTACTTTCCAATAGTAGTCATGGCCTTAACGATTGCCACAGTCTTACTTACTAACAGTTGTCATGTCCTTAACGACTGACACAGTCTTACTAATAGTTGTCATGTCCTTAACGACTGCCACAATCTTACTTACTAATAGTTGTCATGGTCTTACCGACTGCCACAGTCTTACTTACTAATAGTTGTCATGGTCTTAACGACTCTCACAGTCTTACTTACTAATAGTTGTCATGGTCTTAACGACTGTCACAGTCTTACTTACTAATAGTTTTCATGGTCTTAACGACTGTCACAGTCTTACTTACTAATAGTTTTCATGTCCTTAGCGACTGACACAGTCTTACTTACTAATAGTTGTCATGTCCTTAGCGACTGACACAGTCTTACTTACTAATAGTTGTCATGTCCTTAGCGACTGACACAGTCTTACTTACTAATAGTTGTCATGTCCTTAACGACTGACACAGTCTTACTTACTAATAGTTGTCATGGTCTTAACGGCTGCCGCAATCTTACTTACTAATAGTTGTCATGGTCTTAACGACTGCCGCAATCTTACTAATAGTTGTCATGGTCTTAACGGCTGCCACAATCTTACATACTCATAGTTGTCATGGTCTTAACGGCTGCCACAATCTTACTTACTCATAGTTGTCATGGTCTTAACGGCTGCCACAATCTTACTTACTAATAGTTGTCATGGTCTTAACGATTGCCACAATCTTACTTACTAATAGTTGTCATGTCCTTAACGATTGCCACAATCTTACTTACTAATAGTTGTCATGTCCTTAACGACTGCCACAGTCTTACTTACTAATAGTTGTCATGTCCTTAACGACTGACACAGTCTTACTAATAGTTGTCATGTCCTTAACGACTGCCACAATCTTACTTACTAATAGTTGTCATGGTCTTACCGACTGCCACAATCTTACTAATAGTTGTCATGGTCTTAACGGCTGCCACAATCTTACTTACTAATAGTTGTCATGGTCTTAACGGCTGCCACAATCTTACTTACTAATAGTTGTCATGGTCTTAACGATTGCCACAATCTTACTTACTAATAGTTGTCATGTCCTTAACGACTGCCACAGTCGTACTTACTAATAGTTGTCATGTCCTTAACGACTGCCACAATCTTACTTACTAATAGTTGTCATGGTCTTACCGACTGCCACAGTCTTACTTACTAATAGTTGTCATGGTCTTAACGACTGTCACAATCTTACTTACTAATAGTTGTCATGGTCTTAACGACTCTCACAGTCTTACTTACTAATAGTTGTCATGGTCTTAACGACTCTCACAGTCTTACTTACTAATAGTTGTCATGGTCTTAACGACTGTCACAGTCTTACTTACTAATAGTTGTCATGTCCTTAGCGACTGACACAGTCTTACTTACTAATAGTTGTCATGTCCTTAACGACTGACACAGTCTTACTTACTAATAGTTGTCATGTCCTTAACGACTGACACAGTCTTACTTACTAATAGTTGTCATGGTCTTAACGACTGCCGCAATCTTACTTACTAATAGTTGTCATGGTCTTAACGACTGCCGCAATCTTACTAATAGTTGTCATGGTCTTAACGGCTGCCACAATCTTACTTACTCATAGTTGTCATGGTCTTAACGGCTGCCACAATCTTACTTACTCATAGTTGTCATGGTCTTAACGGCTGCCACAATCTTACTTACTAATAGTTGTCATGTCCTTAACGATTGCCACAATCTTACTTACTAATAGTTGTCATGTCCTTAACGACTGCCACAGTCTTACTTACTAATAGTTGTCATGTCCTTAACGACTGCCACAGTCTTACTTACTAATAGTTGTCATGTCCTTAACGACTGACACAGTCTTACTAATAGTTGTCATGTCCTTAACGACTGCCACAATCTTACTTACTAATAGTTGTCATGGTCTTACCGACTGCCACAGTCTTACTTACTAATAGTTGTCATGGCCTTTGTTATTGCCACAGTCCTACTTACCAATAATGTTCATGGCCTTAACGATTGCAACAGTCTTAGTAATAGTTGTCATGGCCTTTGTTATTGCCACAGTCCTACTTACCAATAGTGGTCATGGCCTTAACGATTGCAACAGTCTTACTTACTTGTAGTTGTCATGTCCTTTGTTATGGCCACAGTCCTACTTACCAATAGTGGTCGTGGCCTTTGTTATTGCCACAGTCCTACTTATCAATAGTTGTCATGTCCTTAACGATTGCCACAGTCTTACTTACTAATAGTTGTCATGTCCTTTGTTATTGACACAGTCTTACTTACCAATAGTGGTCATGTCCTTAACGATTGCAACAGTCTTACTTACTAATAGTTGTCATGGCCTTTGTTATTGACACAGTCCTACTTATCAATAGTGGTCATGTCCTTAACGATTGACACAGTCTTACTTACTAATAGTTGTCATGGCCTTAACGATTGACACAGTCTTACTTACTAATAGTTGTCATGGCCTTTGTTATTGCCACAGTCCTACTTACCAATAATGTTCATGGCCTTAACGATTGCAACAGTCTTAGTAATAGTTGTCATGGCCTTTGTTTTTGCCATAGTCCTACTTACCAATAGCGGTCATGGCCTTAACGATTGCTACAGTCTTACTTACTAATAGTTGTCATGGCCTTTGTTATTGCCACAGTCCTACTTACTAGTAGTTGTCATGGCCTTTGTTATTGCCACAGTCCTACTTACCAATAGTGGTCATGGCCTTAACGATTGCAACAGTCTTACTTACTTGTAGTTGTCATGTCCTTTGTTATTGCCACAGTCCTACTTACCAATAGTGGTCGTGGCCTTAACGATTGCAACAGTCTTACTTACTAATAGTTGTCATGGCCTTTGTTATTGCCACAGTCCTACTTTCCAATAGTGGTCATGGCCTTAACGATTGCCCAGTCTTTCTTACTAATAGTTGTCATGGCCTTTGTTATTGCCACAGTCCTACTTTCCAATAGTAGTCATGGCCTTAACGATTGCCACAGTCTTACTTACTAACAGTTGTCATGTCCTTAACGACTGACACAGTCTTACTAATAGTTGTCATGTCCTTAACGACTGCCACAATCTTACTTACTAATAGTTGTCATGGTCTTACCGACTGCCACAGTCTTACTTACTAATAGTTGTCATGGTCTTAACGACTCTCACAGTCTTACTTACTAATAGTTGTCATGGTCTTAACGACTCTCACAGTCTTACTTACTAATAGTTGTCATGGTCTTAACGACTGTCACAGTCTTACTTACTAATAGTTTTCATGGTCTTAACGACTGTCACAGTCTTACTTACTAATAGTTTTCATGTCCTTAGCGACTGACACAGTCTTACTTACTAATAGTTGTCATGGTCTTAACGACTGCCGCAATCTTACTTACTAATAGTTGTCATGGTCTTAACGACTGCCGCAATCTTACTAATAGTTGTCATGGTCTTAATGGCTGCCACAATCTTACTTACTCATAGTTGTCATGGTCTTAACGGCTGCCACAATCTTACTTACTCATAGTTGTCATGGTCTTAACGGCTGCCACAATCTTACTTACTCATAGTTGTCATGGTCTTAACGATTGCCACAATCTTACTTACTAATAGTTGTCATGGTCTTAACGATTGCCACAATCTTACTTACTAATAGTTGTCATGTCCTTAACGATTGCCACAATCTTACTTACTAATAGTTGTCATGTCCTTAACGACTGCCACAGTCTTACTTACTAATAGTTGTCATGTCCTTAACGACTGACACAGTCTTACTAATAGTTGTCATGTCCTTAACGACTGCCACAATCTTACTTACTAATAGTTGTCATGGTCTTACCGACTGCCACAGTCTTACTTACTAATAGTTGTCATGGCCTTTGTTATTGCCACAGTCCTACTTACCAATAATGTTCATGGCCTTAACGATTGCAACAGTCTTAGTAATAGTTGTCATGGCCTTTGTTTTTGCCATAGTCCTACTTACCAATAGCGGTCATGGCCTTAACGATTGCTACAGTCTTACTTACTAATAGTTGTCATGGCCTTTGTTATTGCCACAGTCCTACTTACCAATAGTGGTCATGGCCTTAACGATTGCAACAGTCTTACTTACTTGTAGTTGTCATGTCCTTTGTTATTGCCACAGTCCTACTTACCAATAGTTGTCGTGGCCTTAACGATTGCAACAGTCTTACTTACTAATAGTTGTCATGGCCTTTGTTATTGCCACAGTCCTACTTTCCAATAGTGGTCATGGCCTTAACGATTGCCACAGTCTTTCTTACTAATAGTTGTCATGGCCTTTGTTATTGCCACAGTCCTACTTTCCAATAGTAGTCATGGCCTTAACGATTGCCACAGTCTTACTTACTAATAGTTGTCATGGCCTTTGTTATTGCCACAGTCCTACTTACCAATATTGGTCATTGCCTTAACGATTTCAACAGTTTTACTTGTAGTTGTTATGGCCTTTGTTATTGCCACAGTCCTACTTACCAATAATGGTCATGGCCTAACGATTGCAACAGTCTTACCTATTAATAGTTGTCATGGCCTTAACGATTGCTGCAGTCTTATTTGCTAATACACTGGCACCAATCAGAATTCCGTAGACATAGAGAATTTGGTGATACCCACCAAGTCACAATAATCCATTACATCAGGTAAGTAGACCATACATCAAAATGAAATACTACAAAAATAACGGGATATTAGTCGTACACAATGAAAAATAAAAATGTAAGAAGCCTTTTATATCCATCTAACCGTATTTACTCAACTCAGTAGAAGCTATCAAAACATGGTTATCGCTGTCAATGGCTTTCAGATAGTTAGATTATTATTCGAGTAAACCCCATTCAAGTGGATAGTACACCAGTCTTCCTACCAAGAGAGTACCGAATGTCTAATCCATACCACTTACAAACAGTTCAACTAAGGCCTTCACTGATGACGACAGTAGATAGAAACCATATTTGACTTGTTTTCAGTAATGGGCGGTTTCTTTTAGTTTATTCCGTTAAGAAAGAAATGAAAATTCCACGTTATAATAATGTTTGGGTTTTCTTTCTTCGATTTACAATAGGCAGAAGTCAATACTGGCTCTATGAATTTTACTTATTTGCTGATTTTCCTTGTATGTTTGGTACTTTTCGTATCACAATTACCTTGTTTAAATACGTAAAATTTACAGCGCAAAACAAACTGAAAATACAATAACTAATTAATAAATATCTGATTAATCGGTGGATACTGCCGTCAATCATTCATTTTACAAAGTAAAACAAAACAAAACAAGCAAACTTACCCAGTACGGTTTCCCATATTAATATTTGAAGCTGTAAAGGTAGTTTAAGAATAGAACATGTTTAGGATACTACAACTTAAAACTGATATAATAAATATTACGATGTCAGTTTATTTGTTTTAGAACAAAGCCACATCAGGTTGTGTCAACCACAGGAAATCGAACCGACGATTTTAGTATTGTAAGTCCTTAGGCTTAATGATTAACGAAAGTTAGGTTTAATGTGAAAGATTCACTAGTATTGTAAGTCCTTAGGCTTAATGATTAATGAAAGTTAGGTTTAATGTGAAAGATTCACTAGTATTGTAAGTCCTTAGGCTTAATGATTAATGAAAGTTAGGTTTAATGTGAAAGAGTCACTGGTATTGTAAATCCTTAGGCTTAATGATTAATGAATGTTAGGTTTAATGTGAAAGAGTCACTAGTATTGTAAGTCCTTAGGCTTAATGATTAATGAAAGTTAGGTTTAATGTGAAAGATTCACTAGTATTGTAAGTCCTTAGGCTTAATGATTAATGAAAGTTAGGTTTAATGTGAAAGATTCACTAGTATTGTAAGTCCTTAGGCTTAATGATTAATGAAAGTTAGGTTTAATGTGAAAGAGTCACTGGTATTGTAAGTCCTTAGGCTTAATGATTAATGAGTGTTAGGTTTAATGTGAAAGAGTCACTAGTATTGTAAGTCCTTAGGCTTAATGATTAATGAAAGTTAGGTTTAATGTGAAAGAGTCACTAGTATTGTAAGTCCTTAGTCTTAATGATTAATGAAAGTCAGGTTTAATGTGAAAGAGTCACTAGTATTGTAAGTCCTTAGGCTTAATGATTAATGATTAAGAACACCAAATTAAAAATTAAATGTCTATATAGTCATTTTGATAACTTTGTTAAAAGTTAATATAATATTTATATAATACATGTTAAAAATTTAACTTCAGTGTTTAATTAGACAAAGCTTATTACTAATTAAAAATCAAAAACTTCTAAATGGTTGTCTATATGTAAACTTGAAGGTTTTCTGGTGTTACCAGCTTCTAAGTGACTGTGTGTATGTGTAAGCTGACGTTTAGATTCAACATATGGTTAAAAGTAACCATCTTTCTTTGTTATCATATGAGGCAGGATTCACGACAACAAACGTTCCGAGGAAATGCGAGTTAACACATGATAGTTTATAGTTTTATAAAGATATTTGAGAGTTAAATCGAAATAGTTTCACAATCAAAGAATCAGATAAACAAGAAATATTTCATATCACGAGCTCCGACTAGATTACACTTTTGTTTTGGTTTTAAAGCCTAAATTAAGTTCCTATTTATCAAGTATTAAGTTACACCACCTTAATTCAAAGGATTTGTAACTTACACTTTATTTTGGAAATACCGACTTCAAGGTCACTCAATAATTAGTCTGTTTTAAAACACACGTCGGGGGCAGTTCACTCACACCTAGTTTTAAGATAAATACTTTAAGGTCAGTTCACTCACACCTGATTTTAAGATAAATAGTTTAAGGTCAGTTCACTCACACCTAGTTTTTAGATAAATAGTTTAAGGTCAGTTCACTCACACCTAGTTTTTAGATAAATACTTTAAGGTTAGTTCACTCACACCTAGTTTTTAGATAAATACTTTAAGGTTAGTTCACTCATACCCAGTTTTAAGATAAATACTTTAAGGTTAGTTCACTCATACCCAGTTTTAAGATAAATACTTTAAGGTTAGTTCACTCACACCTAGTTTTAAGATAAATACTTTATGAACGGTTCACTCACACCTAGTTTTAAGATAAATACTTTAAGGCCAGTTCACTCACACCTAGTTTTAAGATAAATACTTTAAGTTCAGTTCACTCACACCTAGTGTTAAGATAAATACTTTAAGTTCAGTTCACTCACACCTAGTGTTAAGATAAATACTTTAAGGTCAGTTCACTCACACCTAGTGTTAAGATAAATACTTTATGAACAGTTCACTCACACCTAGTTTTAAGATAAATACTTTATGAACAGTTCACTCATACCCAGTTTTAAGATAAATACTTTAAGGTCAGTTCACTCATACCCAGTTTTAAGATAAATACTTTAAGGTCAGTTCACTCACACCTAGTTTTAAGATAAATACTTTATGAACAGTTCACTCACACCTAGTTTTAAGATAAATACTTTATGAACAGTTTACTCACACCTAGTTTTAAGATAAATATTTTATGAACAGTTCACTCACACCTAGTTTTAAGATAAATACTTTATGAACAGTTCAATCACACCTAGTTTTAAGATAAATACTTTATGAACAGTTCAATCACACCTAGTTTTAAGATAAATACTTTAAGGTCAGTTCAATCACACCTAGTTTTAAGATAAATACTTTAAGGTCAGTTCACTCACACCTAGTTTTAAGATTAATACTTTATGAACGGTTCACTCACACCTAGTTTTAAGATTAATACTTTAAAGTCAGTTTACTCACACTTCAAGTTCAATGGATTGGCTTATTCACAGAGTGATAGTAACCATAAGACTGACCTCTAAACTTGTAATACTGTTTTATCTTTCACGCACGTACAAACACAATGAAGTTGGACTTGTTTGTGCCAAGGAAAGAGACTTTCAACAAAAGTGTTGTTAAGAAATGGTTAGTTATGAAAAGTATAGTAACTGAATACAATGTAGTAATATTCTACATATATTTTAGTGTTCCCAGTAATAAACATTTGGAATTTTTGCCACTCGTGAGAATTATTCTGCTTGAGAAGGGCCGTTGTTGTCTCCGCTTTCTCTTTCTATCAAAGCTTGGGAGATCGCTTTCCCAATCTCATGTTTCCTATGAGCAGAGGCCAAAGAAAAACACGAAGTGTTTTGTTTTTTTCTGCTTTGGAAATTTCATAATTCGCTTGAAGCTTTCTTAAGTTCCGCGAATACACACTTGGTAAAATCTGTTCGCCCTCTGTGGTCTTCCTACCGCAGCGAAACGTGACCCACTGAAGCATCATCTTGGTTAGAGATCTTAACCAATTTACGTCACATGATAGGCATGATGTGGACAACGTAGTAGTTACTAGAGAAAATGGATAATTGTATCAAGACCTCTACTTACCGAAAATAACTCGAGTAATTGAACCACCAGGGAGGGCTTCAGGTTCTGTAAGACTATAATTTTATGACACTTTAGTTAGTTCGCTGTTTGCTTATTGTTTCTGATTTCGTCACGAGAGGTCGCCACCAACCTTCATACATAGATCGATATTTTTTTTAGGTACGAATAAATTTGTATTAAGTCAAATACATGTAGATATGACGCCAAGACGAGCTTCTGTCATTCGCTGTTGTGTCAATCAAATATAGGTTAATATTATCTTCCCTGTAACTCAGCGAGAAGTCTGAGGATGTATAACACTAAAAATCTGGTTTGGATACCGTATGCATAGTTGCTATAGCACAGACAGCTGTGTGATTCATGCTAACGCCCATTGTTTCAGTAACAGGAGCACGAAGTTGATTCGACAACGTGTGTCACATTTTAACAACAACAACACGTCCCTAATTTCGGAGTGTAAGACTACAGTGAAGACAGCTACTCATCAACACCCTCCGTCAACTCTTGGGCTACTCTTTTACCAACGAATACTTGGATTGACCATCACATTATAATGCCTCCACGGCTGAAAGGGCGTGCATTTTTGGTGTGACAGGGATTCGAACCCGCGACCGTTGGATTTTGTGTCGAGTGCCTTAACCATCTGGCCATGTCACATTTTAACAACAAGAACATAAAGATGATTTGCCTCATATTTACCTTATTTTGTTAGCAGCAAATAATGTTTTTTGTCTTTAGAAGTTTTACTTAAAATAACAAATGCTAAACTTTAACTGGTTCGGTGTACAAAACTGCTAAACTTTAACTGGTTCGGTGTACAAATCGTTGAACCTACTCGTTATTTCAGCAACAGTACGTTATAACGTTTAATCAATTCCGTATTCCTAACTAAGGAGGATGGTGTTGACTATCTACTTCCCTCTAGCTTTGATGGAAGAAGAAGGTATCAGGTTCTGAAGTAGTTGTCCATACTCATTGGAAGGACACGATTATCCGATATTTTACTAAAAAATACTCATTGAAAGGACACGATTATCCGATATTTTACTAAAAAATACTCATTGAAAGGACACGATTATCCGATATTTCAATAAAAATACTCATTGAAAGGACACGATTATCCGATATTTCAATACAAATACTCATTGAAAGGACACGATTATCCGATATTTCAATAAAAATACTCATAAAGGACACGATTATCCGATATTTCAATAAAAATACTCATTGAAAGGACACGATTATCCGATATTTCACTAAAAATACTCATTGAAAGGACACGATTATCCGATATTTCACTAAAAATACTCATTGAAAGGACACGATTATCCGATATTTCACTAAAAATACTCATTGAAAGGACACGATTATCCGATATTTTACTAAAAAATACTCATTGAAAGGACACGATTATTCGATATTTTACTAAAAAATACTCATTGAAAGGACACGATTATTTAATATTTCAATAAAAATACTCATTGAAAGGACACGATTATCCGATATTTCACTAAAAAATACTCATTGAAAGGACACGATTATCCGATATTTCACTAAAAATACTCATTGAAAGGACACGATTATCCGATATTTCACTAAAAATACTCATTGAAAGGACACGATTATCCGATATTTCACTAAAAATACTCATTGAAAGGACACGATTATCCGATATTTTACTCAAAAATACTCATTGAAAGGACACGATTATTCGATATTTTACTAAAAAATACTCATTGAAAGGACACGATTATTTAATATTTCAATAAAAATACTCATTGAAAGGACACGATTATCCGATATTTCACTAAAAAATACTCATTGAAAGGACACGATTATCCGATATTTCACTAAAAATACTCATTGAAAGGACACGATTATCCGATATTTTACTAAAAAATACTCATTGAAAGGACACGATTATTCGATATTTTACTAAAAAATACTCATTGAAAGGACACGATTATTTAATATTTCAATAAAAATACTCATTGAAAGGACACGATTATCCGATATTTCAATAAAAATACTCATTGGAAGGACACGATTATCCGATATTTTACTAAAGATACTCTTTGGAAGGACTTGATTATCTAACTGATAATATTACCAAAATAATTACAATATTTTGAAGCGCGACTGTCCAAGCGAAACACGTTTTAATTAACCAGAATGAACTTACCATCAAACCCCTATCTACACTTACAGCACATCCTCGTTTTAATGTTATTTAAACAAATTTATTTGTTACAGCCCAAACGGCGGCGCTGTTTTTCATCGTAGAGTATGTGACAGGTTCTATTACCAGTCGAATCTGTTCGTGGTAATGGCTCACAAGAAGGATACTAAAACCATTGACAATGCTTTAAACAAATTGTATTTCGTCTTGTCTTACTATTGGACGTCGATCAGACAATTTTTAGTTGATTAAAAAGATAACAGACTTTTGGGACAGTATATTTTAGAATAACAGAAGATACATTAACCTCATTAATACGTTTGATGTAGACCTAATTAAGACATTTTGTTTAATCCATGAAACAAAAATGTAGCTATTTTTTCGCAATAATCGAATGAAAAACATACCCTCGTCATCAGCTTAGCTTTAAGTATCAATGTTTTCACAGCATGTGTTCTTAGATTCCAAAATAAAACTCTTCTTTGACAGATAATAAACTCGGGTTTATGGTGGATAAACTTTACCGTGCCTATCGAACTGGCTGTTTTACGAGCAACTACTTTTTGTATCTTCAGTGGTTTTGGTATTAGATTTTTCTTTCTAAGTTCGCGTTTTATATCTGGATTGACTTGCTAACAGACTGAATAAATGCTGCAATATTCAAGTAACGTGAAATCAAACTCTTATGTGATAAGCCTCCTTCCTGGTTTCACTACCACAGAATAATTCGGTAAATATTGAACAAAAACTTAAACGTGCTTACGTCATCTGTCAAACTGTTCCAAGCAGTACGTACTGTCTTCTCCAAGGAAATGCGACATCAAACAATAAGAAATATATTACTTTCTGCCAAACGTTTATTACAATATAACCTCAGTTATAGTTTTACATCATTTGATGTGTCCTTTTAAAAACCTGTAACATTTGTAAAATACATTTTTCTAGATTTGTAAAAACGCCGATTCAACGTTCACCATTTATGGAAAAAAAAAAAAACCCGTAACACCTAGTGTCATCTGGTGTTGTCTATAAACACCATGTTAATGGTGTTACTTTGTATATAAAATAACGTAACACCTAGTGTTATACATAAACACACGTTAAAGGGTGAACTTGGGTTATTATACTCCCACTGCCAATATAAAAGATGGAATCCACCTCGTGACAGGGCATTATTTTTCACATTATTTGATACTATCACAGTAGACTTGTCATTCCTGTATCCATTTTCCTGACAGCATCTTGTAATTCTGTGTTGAGAGCTTGCTTGTTGGTCCAGTGTTGTGGACCATCTGATTAGAGTAGCAGTGCCCACACAGTGATGGAAATCCTTGATAACAAGGTTGTGGACACAGACCAAGCAAACTTGTTACAAGAGGTTGGGGATTAGCTAATTTTACATTTTTGCTACGTGTTTTACTTCTGGATGTATTAATAACCTTGATTATATTTCCACCTACTTCCGAGCACGATCTGGGTAGATTATTCATCGCCTTGACTGTGAAAGTGGGTTTTCTCGGGGTACTTCCGTTCCCCCACACACCTAAAGCTGAGGCATTGGATCTTTAGATCCAAACCAGAAATTGATCCTTGCCCCGAATCGCACCGTTTCAGTTGATGTTTCATCTTGTCTGCTGTCCAGCTTTTTGGACTGTGGGCTCCGGCCTTGCCTACTTCCGCCCTTGTGAAGCCTTCATCTCACTCGTTATTCTCACTTGACAGGTCCACACTGTCCCACCTCGCTTCATAGTATCAAACAAACCAAATCAAAATACAGGAAAACCCTCACGCACAGATGGAATACAAAGAAGAAGAAGAAATACAACATTCCTGAACACCCCTGGTGGAGAGAATTCCTCACACTTCTCTCTCTAAGTTAAACTCCTGTCAAGGTTTCGCTTCATGACAGCCCCTGAACTAACTAATCTTCACAGTGAGTCCTCCTGTAATGATATAACTGGTAAAACATTATGTTAGGTTTTACAACAAAACTACAGCATTCTTGTCACCTGTCAACTGAACCACTGACTGGCTGTATTATGATATTCCGCCAGCCAACTGAACCACTGACTGGCTGTATTATGATATTCCGCCAGCCAACTGAACCACTGACTGGCTGTATTATGATATTCCGCCAGCCAACTGAACCACTGACTGGCTGTATTATGATATTCCGCCAGCCAACTGAACCACTGACTGGCTGTATTATGATATTCTGCCAGCCAACTGAACCACTGACTGGCTGTATTATGATATTCTGCCAGCCAACTGAACCACTGACTGGCTGTATTATGATATTCCGCCAGCCAACTGAACCACTGACTGGCTGTATTATGATATTCTGCCAGCCAACTGAACCACTGACTGGCTGTATTATGATATTCCGCCAGCCAACTGAACCACTCACTGGCTGTATTATGATATTCCACCTGCCAACTGAACCACTCACTGGCTGTATTATGATATTCCAACTGTCAACTGAACCACTGGCTGTTTTAATATTAGAGGACAGTCTACTGTTTGTTCATTGCAATGTTTATGTGAATAATTGTAGAAATATTCTGTTATTGTTATAGTCTAAAAGATGAAGGTGGTACTGGATATTTATAAACACCAAAAGTAAAGGTAGCTATTCTGGTTTTATTGAGCCAACACACAGGAACACCCAGAGCCTGTACATTCACTGATATCAGACAAACAAGTTACATTCAGTTTTAACATCTTGTGTTTTATCGTCACTACTAAACACCTAAGACTCTATACTGTATTTTGTACCAGTTATCACACTGTAATAGATTACAAAGTAACTAACTAACTAAGTGTTTTACCCTGAGGCTGTTCTTGTTACATAGGGTTGGAAAGATGAAACTGTGTAAGCCTCAGTTACCACTAATTCACTAGGAACTGTTCAATAATTGACCTTAACTTTACTTTAATAACGTTCGTGTAACAGCTGACTTACCAGTCACAGTTTGCTCACTGGTAACGTTCGTGTAACAGCAGATTTACCAGTCACAGTTTGCTCACTAGTAACGTTTGTGTAACAGCTGATTTACCAGTCACAGTTTGCTCACAAGAAACGTTCGTGTAACAGCTGACTTACCAGTCACAGTTTGCTCACAAGAAACGTTCGTGTAACAGCTGACTTACCAGTCACAGTTTGCTCACAAGAAACGTTCGTGTAACAGCTGACTTACCAGTCACAGTTTGCTCACAAGAAACGTTCGTGTAACAGCTGACTTACCAGTCACAGTTTGCTCACAAGAAACGTTCGTGTAACAGCTGACTTACCAGTCACAGTTTGCTCACAAGAAACGTTCGTGTAACAGCTGACTTACCAGTCACAGTTTGCTCACTAGTAACGTTCGTGTAACAGCTGACTTACCAGTCACAGTTTGCTCACTAGTAACGTTCGTGTAACAGCTGACTTACCAGTCACAGTTTGCTCACTAGTAACGTTCGTGTAACAGCTGACTTACCAGTCACAGTTTGCTCACAAGAAACGTTCATGTAACAGCTGATTTACCAGTCACAGTTTGCTCACTGGTAACGTTCGTGTAACAGCTGACTTACCAGTCACAGTTTGCTCACAAGAAACGTTCGTGTAACAGCTGACTTACCAGTCACAGTTTGCTCACAAGAAACGTTCGTGTAACAGCTGACTTACCAGTCACAGTTTGCTCACTAGTAACGTTCGTGTAACAGCTGACTTACCAGTCACAGTTTGCTCACTAGTAACGTTCGTGTAACAGCTGACTTACCAGTCACAGTTTGCTCACAAGAAACGTTCGTGTAACAGCTGATTTACCAGTCACAGTTTGCTCACTAGTAACGTTCGTGTAACAGCTGATTTACCAGTCACAGTTTGCTCACTGGTAACGTTCGTGTAACAGCAGATTTACCAGTCACAGTTTGCTCACAAGAAACGTTCGTGTAACAGCTGACTTACCAGTCACAGTTTGCTCACTAGTAACGTTCACAAGAAAGTGTAACAGCTGACTTACCAGTCACAGTTTGCTCACTGGTAACGTTCGTGTAACAGCAGATTTACCAGTCACAGTTTGCTCACTAGTAACGTTCGTGTAACAGCTGATTTACCAGTCACAGTTTGCTCACAAGAAACGTTCGTGTAACAGTTGACTTACCAGTCACAGTTTGCTCACTAGTAACGTTCGTGTAACAGCAGATTTACCAGTCACAGTTTGCTCACTAGTAACGTTCGTGTAACAGCTGATTTACCAGTCACAGTTTGCTCACAAGAAACGTTCGTGTAACAGCTGACTTACCAGTCACAGTTTGCTCACAAGAAACGTTCGTGTAACAGCTGACTTACCAGTCACAGTTTGCTCACAAGAAACGTTCGTGTAACAGCTGACTTACCAGTCACAGTTTGCTCACTAGTAACGTTCGTGTAACAGCTGACTTACCAGTCACAGTTTGCTCACTAGTAACGTTCGTGTAACAGCTGACTTACCATTCACAGTTTGCTCACTAGTAACGTTAGGTGTAACAGCTGACTTACCATTCACAGTTTGCTCACTAGTAACGTTCGTGTAACAGCTGATTTACCAGTCACAGTTTGCTCACAAGAAACGTTCGTGTAACAGCTGATTTACCAGTCACAGTTTGCTCACTAGTAACGTTCGTGTAACAGCTGATTTACCAGTCAGTTTGTTCGGTCAAATCTCTTGATGAAACTTGTTGATTAGTGACAGTTTTCTTTGTTATCCAGCCTAAAATTTTAGTTGACAGTAAATCCAAACATTTTGGTAATATGGTTGTGTTGAGACCACTGTTTGCGAGAAAAAACAACCAACATCATCATGTGGCAAGACCAAAGATATTAAACATGTAGAAATTAATTCACTTTTCACTGAACTACACAAATCTTTAGTTCTACTATTACTTAAAAACATTTA
This sequence comes from Tachypleus tridentatus, assembly GCF_004210375.1. Lineage (NCBI taxonomy): Eukaryota > Metazoa > Arthropoda > Merostomata > Xiphosura > Limulidae > Tachypleus > Tachypleus tridentatus. Next base: position 3,172,030 of record NC_134834.1, read on the forward strand.
TAAGACCTCAACTGTCAAAATAAATACATTTATAGCCTTCAGTTTTTTTGCTGTTAAACAGAAATAACCATTTTGTGAAAAGAACAAGGAACATTATCTTAGAAATCTTCCACATGGTCAAACTTTCTCTTCAATTTAAAGTAATTTACAACTGTTCTTGGCTTATGTGTCACACTGTCCCTACCTGATGTTACCAACATTAACTTACTGTAATGTATACTTTAAGTTGGTAATCAGTTATGTTTACGTACTACTCTGTTAATACATGTGGGTTGAGCTATCTATAAAAACTAATTACTCTGTTAATACATGTGGGTTGAGCTATCTATAAAACTAATTCATCTTATATTCTTCTGTTCTCAATAGTCATACATTTAATGGTTTTATATGCAATACAACATGTAACATTAAAGCTTCCAGAGGTAAGAGAAGTCCAGTTTGGTATTTTCAGGCACAGAACACGAGTAGAAAACTTTACGAAGGTTCTCCAACTTGCACAACCTGAGTCAAGATGTCGTTAGCATGCTCTTCAGGCTCAAGGGCCCTGGCTCCGGCTTTAGGTCAATGAGACACTTGATCTCAGTCATCAAGGAAGAAGAAATTTCCAGATTTCTTCTGCTCCGTATCCTAATAAAGAAATTGTTATTTCAGAAATTGCATTTTTCTCCATCTAAGGTAAACATTAATAGATCGAACAAAACAAATACAACAAAAGAAAGAACCCGTGTCATACCTTCACTGAATTTAATTTGTTGATACGAGGTCTGAAGTTGTTGGGATCTCGACGAAATGTGATATTGAGGAGCTCCAAGAACTTGTTCATTCCTGCTAGCAACGTCTGAGGGCTGCAAAGAGCAAAACAACATTAACAGCAACTCCTAATAGTATAAACCAAGAACTTGTTTATTCCTGCTAGCAACGCCTGAGGGCTGCAAAGAGCAAAACAACACTAACAGCAACTCCTGATAGTATAAACCAAGAACTTGTTTATTCCTGCTAGCAGCCTGAGGGCTGCAAAGAGCAAAACAACACTAACAGCAACTCCTGATAGTATAAACCAAGAACTTGTTTATTCCTGCTAGCAACGCCTGAGGGCTGCAAAGAGCAAAACAACACTAACAGCAACTCCTGATAGTATAAACCAAGAACTTGTTTATTCCTGCTAGCAACGCCTGAGGGCTGCAAAGAGCAAAACAACACTAACAGCAACTCTGATAGTATAAACCAAGAACTTGTTTATTCCTGCTAGCTGAGGGCTGCAAAGAGCAAAACAACACTAACAGCAACTCCTGATAGTATAAACCCATCTAGAAGGTTAAGATAAAAACTTCATAAATAATAGGACATTGTGAATGAGGCCAATTTTACATTCTGTCAATTTTTTAAGTTTGTTACCTAACAACATGAATGTCTATGGTTTAACCTTATTATCCCAGCTATCGTAGGTTTACTGCAAATACAAGTTTTTAGTGTTTTACACTCAAACATTTATTAAACTACTTTCTATGTTATTCTAATTAGAATCTTAGCTAATAATGAATATTTTAATAGTAAATAAATTTTAATTCTTAATTCTATAAGGTAATTTTTTTTTTAAATTCTGAATTTCCCCCAGTGTGACAACACTCTTCACATCTGTTTTATTCACTACCCCTTTAAAAGTGCAAAATTAAAGATACATTACTAACTATAATACCATCATTGCTCAGACAAACCATCATTTGTATCACCTTCAATTTTGTTTTGTTACAGAGCTATCAAATAGAAAATCAGGCCCTTTCTGCCACACCTACATCACATCCTTTCAGGATTTGTTAATAGGTATCTTACACTTAGTTATATATAACCAATAGAAAGTTAGTTTTAATATATCAAATGATGTACTGTGTAACATCACTCAGAGTACAAGCTTCATTCCTACAGGAAAGATAAAGGCTAACATGGATTAATTTGTAACGACTCTTGTTGCAGAGTTAGAAAAACATTATGACTGTTAGAGAAAATTTTCTGCTTTTTTGTAACATTAGTCTATGTTCTTTGGTGCATTATTTAATTAAATAAAAGTACTTAATACATAATTATCATTAATATAAAAAATATATACTTACGTGTCCTAGACAATCAACAGCAAGAAAAAAGATTTGGTATTTATTTTTGTTTCTCATGTTCATTCTTTATTTATAATTATAAAGGTAAAAATATAGATATTATTAGGTTAGTTAAGATTAGGTAAAATTAATAAGATAATGTTTTATAAGGCAAGCATGTGTCTAATGTAATTCAATAGTGTAATGTGAGCTGCACGTGCATTAAGTGATTTGCAACTTATAATGGTGCAGGTACTACTTAAACACAGTTCAAGAAAACAAATTTTAATTATAAACATATCTATACTGTTACAAACTTTAACTACTTAAGACAAACTAGTGTAGTTTCATGTTACAAATCAAAGTCATTCTAGAAAGAAAAAAAGAAAAAAAAAAAAGAGTAATTTAGAATTTATTTCAATCATGCCTTTTTTGTTGGTTACGAAGCCAGTCAAATTGACCAACCATTTACAGAGTTAGGGAAGAGAAAATAAACTATAAAGTTCTACTGAATACAAACATTTGAAATGTATTCAGGATGTCTTAGGGATCATCAAGATGAATAAAAGTATTTTTAATTTTAACATTCTCTTTGCACATGGAGAATTCAAAACAAATGTTCAAATATATATTCATGGACAAATCTCTCTTAGTTTATTAAAGATGCATCACTAAAAATATGACATTTGTACATGAAAGACTTGTGTTAACTACTGCCAAGTTTTGTGAATATATACATACTATACTGAAAATTAGATGCATTAACCCTTTTTGCTGTGTCAAAGGCCATGTCGTCACATTTGTTGACTTGCATTCAAAAGTTTACTGAACTACTTACTATTTTATGAATCTATGTCAACAAGTTTGAAATCAAACTGTAGATTATAATACAAACTTTAATATTATATACGAGTTAATTTCTTAATTTAAAAGTAAATATTAAAAGAACACACCTAAACATACATTTTAGCAAGTCACATGGTATGTTGAATGTAGCATTGTTTAAAATTAGATGTTTGTGATGTCAAAATACCAAGTCTGTAGTTTTGTGCAAATTAGGTACACAAATCTCTAATACTGACAAGCTAGAATATAAAATAAGAACTTCATATCTTTTTTATTCTGCCGAGATATGGCTTATGTACTGACTCAAACACGGCAGCCACATTCAATTACTGTGAAATGGTCCCTTATATACTCTTACTAGAATATACAACATGAATAACCAATCAACAGCTTAGAATGTTCCCAGAGTAGTTTTCCCCACCATTTTAATCCTTGATAAGGTAGGTTGTATCTTTAGACTGCTCAAAGTTTTATTTGTTTTTTTAAATCTAAATAAATCCTAGTTACTAAACTTAATAAATTATAGTGTAATTAGAGCAGTGGAGAGTAACATTGTCAGATATCTAATGTCATCCGCGTGTGGCGTAAATAATTTATTAACCAATACGGGTTGAATAGCACAGAAAATTTTTGCTTACCAGTAATTGTGTCTGTCAATGACAACTGATAACATGTTAAAGTGACTATTATGGTTTATAATTCCTTACTTACTGATGATACACTGGAAATATTTTGATGAGCAGTGTTCATAAGTAAAGGAAAAAAACAACTTATATTTCACTAAAACTGAGAAGTAGAAAAAGAAACTTCAGCCATTATTCATTTAAGAAAATGCACAACAGATTGTTGGAGGCTGTCATGACAAATGACCTTGAAAGGTGACAGGACTGGGCATGACAATATTACTTATCCAAAAATTCAATGATCTGGTAACATCACCTTGCAGATCGAAGGAAAGTCCTGAAAATCCTCAACTTACAATTTAATTATTCCAGATAAATAAATGAAACATCATGTGTAATGACAAGTTACAATACTAATTCTGGGGGTGATTATTTTCACATACAGCGCGTGGAAGTCTCAAGAATTCCAACACTGCTTCTTCCTGACAAGCTGGTATTTTATTTTAAAAAATGATACAACAATTCACAGTTAACTCTTTTAGTTCAAACTGATAGGAGACAGTAAACTGGTGGTAATAACAAGCATGTTTAACAAAAAAAAAAACTTCAGTGACGATATGAGCCTCCCTGTGACAATGTTACCTTGACACAATGTTCCACTTGAAAAATAAATGTCGCTCATTTCATTGTATTCAGTAAAACACAGTTTTTCTCATCACTCATAAGGTTCCTACCATAAAGCACCAGGAACAAAACAATTCGTATGTATAGTACTAATGACTAACTTTTCCTTTATAGTGACAATGTTACCCTCTATATGGTATCAAAGTGGTCATTCATCATTTCCTGGTTATTCAACTGTATATATAAAACATTTTGTTTGATATCCTCCACGTGAGAAACTTTAAAGGCTTAACAACCTCTGTCCAGTAACGAGTTCAAAGGTCATTACAAGAAGAGATAACTGTTTGCTTTACTTGAATTATTGTTCTACATTTTAAGAAAAATAAGTTGAATAATTTATTTCTAAATAGTAATTATTTATATATAATGTATAACAATTGAAATGTGATTGTATATCACAAAAATACTAGTCCACTAAAACAGTCAAGACAAGAAAGACTACTGGATACACGACAAGTGCACTGGATCAATCAACACAAGTCACGTAATGTTAGCCAGACACAACTGGAAGGTCAATATAATGTTCCTATAGTGTTATGAGACTTTAAAATACAAATATTCATTATAAATAGCTTACATTATATGTAGTCATTCTTGCACGAAAAAAACATAATTTATATTTATTTCCTAATTTCTTTATGATGGTTGTGATACTGGTCAAGTGACAGACCAAACATAGTTATAACATGATATCACTTTATACCCATACCAGTGATGAAACACACTACTTTCACAAAAAAAATTTAAAATATCTGATTTTTTTTGTATACAAAAAACTTGTAACCTTTATTAAAAGTCTAACAAATTTTGTGAAGATACACGTACTGTGTCAAAATTTACAGTACAAATACTTACGTGTACAGATGTGTAGACAAACAGTACAAATACTTAGCGTGTACAGATGTGTAGACAAACTTGTGTATATTATATCGAGCCTGTAACAAAAGAGTTAAGTCTGTAAAGACCTTAAGTGAAAACAAGGCAATCGTGACAGAGCCCATATTGACAGATTTAATTATAAATCATAAAATGAAACTTTTGACCATATAAATGTGGACAGACTCCAGAAGCTAAAAAATGGACAACTGCTCTCTGGTGCATTCCTGGTCATTTTTAGGGCTGTAGCTATTTACTTTATTTACAGATAGAGGGAGCTGTACATTTCAACTCGTATCCAAAGGACAAAATATCGCTTAACACACAAACTAAACACTGACAGACAACACATTCAAATGTTTATAACTGTAATGATTAGACTGAAGTATATATGCAAAATGGCTCGTTTGGGTTGAAAATATTTTACATAGAAGAGCAAACAGCGTTTCACTCTTCTTGTGTAACTCAGTTACACAACCCCTTCCAAACATGTGGTCAGCTTCAGGTCAGTTACCTCTTTCTTTGTGAACCTGACGATGACCAAAGAAGGTCGAAACGTTGTTCGCTCTTCTATGTAAAATATCTTCTCAACCCAAACGAGCCGTTTTTGCATGTATATTTCTCTACAAGTGGGTTTTCTTGACATCACTGAATGATTAGGCTGCTTATTTAAAAACTGGTCATTTCACGAAGTACTAAAGCAATAGAACAATTTAATGACCAATCATTTCCACTCTTAAGGAAGGTATCAAATAGTAATGTTTCCAGTTCTAAATAAAACTAATGCCCCTTGGAATTTGAATGCTTTCCAACAACCATGTTCTAAAGTAAATTCTGGATAATAAGAAAACCTAATTATACATGAGTTCCATACAAAATAAAATATGGATTTAATATTTTGTTTTGTGACATTACCAAATGTAAACTCTGACTTCAGTACACAAATGTCTACCAACTTTACACGCATGCTGAGCGTGAACATCACAAAACATCGTAATCTTTCAAAGGTCTAGAAGTTTTGTGTTGTAACAAGTAACAAGTTCATCCTCAAACCAAGAATCCCACAACCTGTGATGATTTAAAGAATTTCTGTCATATATTTGATCTCTCCAACTTTCAAACCTATCTATGTAGTTTAGGTTCCCTATAACCTATGTTCTATATAACATTATGTATAACAAAATGGATAAAAACCACAATGTAAATGCAGCAGAACAATATTGGAGCATGACTTTGCTCTTCTGTGTTTTATCTGTTATTAAACATTATAGAGTTTTAGCATATTTGAAAGTTCATGATACCAATAATCTGATCAGCCTCATGTATCAATATTGGTTTAGTAAAATCAATGAAATCACAAACCAAACCTTCTAATAATAGTATTTTATCTTGACTCCAGAAATTATCACTCACCAACTAGCTTACGGCTTTAACAGAAGGCTGTCCTTGAAAACAATTTTTCGATCAGCGAGATAAGTGGCCATGATGAAATCGTGCTCCACAACAAAGCCAGTCTTCTTTGCATGAAGAATGAATCGCTTAATCACCTTAGCAGCGACTAAACGCTGCTCAGAATCCAGATAAGCTGATGGTTCATCAATTAAATAAACATCGGCTGGCTTACGCGAGGCACAGAACTAATGCCACTCTCTGGAGTTCACCACCAGACAAGTTTTGTACCTACGAAAAAAAAAAACAGTCAGTTGGTCAAGCACAATGACACATAGAGAGTTCTTCTATAAACAAGTTTGGTATCTGTAGGTTAAACAAGGAGTCAATCAACCAGTCACAAGCGGACAAGAGGGTTCTTCTCCAGACAATACAACAGTTGATTCTCAGCAACAGTGCGTATCTGGTAACAGTTAGGTTCTCAGCAACAGTCGTGTAACTGGTAACAGTTCGGTTCTCAGCAACAGTGCGTAACTGGTAACAGTTCTGTTCTCAGCAACAGTCGCGTAACTGGTAACAGTTCTGTTCTCAGCAACAGTGCGTAGCTGATACCAGTTCTGTTCTCAGCAACAGTGCGTGGCTGGTAACAGTTCTGTTCTCAGCAGCAGTGCGTAACTGGTAACAGTTCTGTTCTCAGCAACGAATGCGTAACTGATAACAGTTCTGCTCTTAGCAACAATACGTAACTGATTAAAATTCTTAGTAACAATATGTAACTGATAACAGTTCTGTTTGT